>NC_041387.1:628282570-628315076 GCF_002162155.2 Triticum dicoccoides
AAAAACATTTGTAGTTCCAATTTTTTCTAAAAAAACTGCATGTTCATATGGATGTATATTACTTTTTTCCCAAAAGTTTGATGATGATTTAGCTTGACATATTTGTTTTTCCTGTGTAGCTAACATGTTAGCGCTTTTCATCCTTAACTATACAAACTAGTTGAATCCGTACGAACATTTAGATTTTTCAGGTTTTTTGAACTTTGAGACATTGATTTTCAAAATTAATAAACGGACACCAAACTGTGTTACTTGTTTTGGAGCCCTTTTCAAAAGAAATGAAAAGAGAAATTTTCATGAAGAGATACATTAACATGTTACCCATGCAAGAGAAGATGGTTCTGTGCATTTGAAAATAGCAAATAATTAGCTAAAGGTCGTTGCCAGTGGTGCAGCGGGCGTCCTCATGGCTTGTTGTATTATATCCTAGATGCGAAGAGGGCTTGCCGTGGTGAAAACCCTCTCTAGCTCTGTCAAGCCAACGGTGGCAGTGCCTATGGGGGTCGCCTCTCCTTCTGGAAGGCGTTATTGGGGTTCCTCTTTGTCCTCCTTATTTTCCCAGATGTCGTGCCCTTTCTGATGGCGTCGCCTTGGAATACGCGGTTCGTCGTACAAAGCTTTGTCTCTTTGCGGTGACTCATTCTGGGTTTAGAGCTCCGGAGACTTCAAGTGGCTCCTTTCATGTAGTTTGCTTGGAGCGTTATGAAGTAGTCTAGCTGTTCATAAACACCCTTGTATATTGCCTTCATGTGTGTCTCGTGGTGTCGAGTTGTGTGAGTTGACTTGTAAACTGGCCGTTGTTTATCTATTAAGCGGGATGTGGGCTTTTGTTGATAATAATTAGCTACTTCCTAAAGGATCACCTAGCGAAAATGTATTCATATTAGAATTGCATGTATACATACATGTGAGATTTCTTGAACTTCTAAATATGAGTTCTGATATATATGTTATTTAAGATTCATAGAGCGCGAGCTCCAAAACGCCTAAATCTTTGTTTGTATCACTGGTGTAGAATAAATAATCATGGATGGTTGCTTAAATATCTTCAATGTATGATAACAAAAAAAATACTAGGGGCAAGGGTAGGCCCGATCTTGCAAGACGGCTCGGGCAAAACTTCCCTCCCCATGACCTCTGCTAGCGAGCATGTGGATTTGCGTCCCCTCGTCGTACCGCTCCGGGGCAGGTGACAGTAAGGGAAATCTTGGTGCCTTGGCTCCCACTAGTAGATAGTTTAGGGTTTTAGTCCTCATAGTGGCGGCGCTTCATGTTTTGGCCGGTCTTTCGGGATCCCATCCTTGACGAGTTCATTCGTCGAGGGAGATTCGATGGAGCTTTGATGTAGATTTCTGCTAGCTCCTCGAGGCGGCGAGTTTAGGGTTTTTCGTCATGTGTACGTGACATCAAGATCTCGTGTCGGTTTCTTCAGATCGATTCAAGGTTCAGCGACGATGATCACGACTTCGACGTGCTGGTCCTTAGGGGAACGTGCATGAAGACCTCCTGATTGCCATCGACCAGGTCTAGCCGACTCCGGCATGGGAGCAGCAACATCGACGTGTTGCAACTCATTTTGGCAACGACAGTGGTTGTTCGGCGGTCCAGGAAGCTCAATGTATTTTTTTATTATATGGTGCTTTGTACTTTTGATGAACTTTATAATATGAATCCTTTTCTTAAAAAAAACAAGGCCCCGCGAGTGGTTATGCATAGAGAAATAAAAGCTCATGCCTATGGCGGATCCATCTTCAATTTTGGATGCTCAAGAAACCATTTGGGTAGTAGTACTATGTTTTCATTAAGGAGATAATCACATCTATAGTACCTAAATAATTCATCCCCACTATCTTATTTCTCTTGACATGCAAGCTATCCACCTCACTTCAACATGCAGCTACTCCAACTCAGCACTCATGCCACATCAGCAGATTTTACGGATGTACAATTCAGCAACAGGAACAATCACTTCATCTGGCGGGGACCAACGAGGGGCGTCAGTTGACATTACTCTGTGAGCTCTATTTTTCCTGTCCGTAATTAATCTCTCTGATTGTCCAGGCAAAGGGTCACGTAGCCGCGATCTGCGCTATCTTATTTCTCTTGACATGCAAGCTATCCACCTCACTTCAACATGCAGCTACTCCAACTCAGCACTCATGCCACATCAGCAGATTTTACGGATGTACAATTCAGCAACAGGAACGATCATTTCATCTGGCGGGGACCAGCGAGGGGCGTCGGTTGACATTACTCTGTGAGCTCTATTTTTCCTGTCCATAATTAATCTCTTTGATTGTCCATGCAAAGGGTCACGTAGCCGCGATCTGCACCAACGAGAGATTGCATGCATGCGCGTGAGACGAGCCAATAATGTGCCAAGCAGTTACAGCAAAATCGTTGCGGTTAAGTCACGTAGCCGCGATCTGCGCTATCTTATTTCTCTTGACATGCAAGCTATCCACCTCACTTCAACATGCAGCTACTCCAACTCAGCACTCATGCCACATCAGCAGATTTTATGGATGTACAATTCAGGCTGGTCATAGTGGGAAGTAACTTAGACTAGTAACATGCATATGTTACTAGTCTATGTTATTACCTTCATAGTGGGAAGTAACATGTATGTAGTAACATGCAAGCCATCATTTATTAAGATGTAGACTCATTTTGCCTTGGGATGTGTTATGTTACAGTAACATATATTATGTTACTCCAACCATCTCTCTCCTCATTAAATATATGCCATGTAAGTAAACTTTTCTTGGGATGTGTTATATTACTTGCTATGTTACTCCCACTATGACCAGCCTCAGCAACAGAACAATCACTTCATCTGGCGGGGACCAGCGAGGGGCGTAATTAATCTCTCTGATTGTCCATGCAAAGGGTCACGTAGCCGAGATTGCATGCATGCGCGTGAGACGAGCCAATAATGTGCCAAGCAGTTACAGCAAAATCGCTGCGGTTAATTATTGCCGAGCAAGCATGCAACAAATTACATATTTGTGCCCATGCATGTCGCCCTTTAACTCGGTGCTGTTAATAACCAGGGATGTATGTTGTAGGAGTACTTAATTTTGTAGAAAAAGTATCCATCCTCATCGTCATTTTCTCCGCGCGCCCCTATCTCTTCCGCTTCCACTACTGGAGCTCTTCCTTTCATGAATGCAACCACATATGAACATCAAACAGCATAATTCATCCCCTCATTATCTCACCCTCCACTGCCTTGCATTTTTTTGGCTTCCACTATTCGTCGCTCCATCTCTCTCCCCCTGATTGGCTTCCCGACGTTTCACCTGTCCGCAAACCATTAGACGGCCTCTTTAACAGTGGTGTCTACGACGGCCTCTTTAACAGTGGTGTCTACGACGGCCTTATTCCCTCTCCCATCTGTGAGGTTGATCGACCGAGCGTACAGTGATTGGATTTTTAGATCAGTCTATGTGCTCTTTCTTGATTACTCCTGATTCCTGATTATATAGTTTCTGCAATTTTTTGGTGACGTGCTGCAGCAACCGGCACATGACCTGCCATTGCTGCCATGTAGTCGTCCGCTTCGACTGCATCGAGTGCATCCACCTGGACTACAGCCAAAGTCGCGCTGTCGCCAACAAGCTTTGGCCCGTCCCCTTAGGATGTCACAACCGCGAACATGTCTATTTGACAATCCCACCGCCGAGTGAAGTCTATTTTAAACCCTAAACTCATAGAGCTCGTCGGAATCAAACCTCCACCTCTGAATCCCTGAAATCGGTACCCTAACCTCTCTAATCCCAGTCAAGATCAACCCTGAACCTGTTTGGCGCACGGGGAAAATAGCAATCCCGCCCGGGATCATAGTGTACTCTCACTGACACCTCTGTCCCACATGTCATATCCATCTTGTATTGCCCATGCGGGAGATCTATGAAGGTGTGCTTCATGCAGAGCACGATGCCGTCGGTGCCAGTGCGGGTGGCGAGTCGTGAGAGAGGAACGGGAGCTGGGAGGACGGACGACCGTGATGGCACGCACGGTATGGAGGAGGCCGATGCTGCGGAACAGTGTTTACACGTCGAGGATATGGGAGAGCAGCGCGTCGCGAGCTGCCAGGTCGACGCGGCGGACCCGTGTGCCGACGAGACCTCCGTCACAGCAATGGCCGGCAGGAGGTGCGCGACGTGATGTGCGCGTACACCAGCCACATGAGCCCGTCTGCTTGACTGCGTGCTCAAGTCCCCTCGGTAACCACAATACGGCAAGATGAGAGGCCGAATCAACCGATGCTTTTCTTTAGGCAATGTACGTACATAGAAGCTGGCT
Source organism: Triticum dicoccoides (assembly GCF_002162155.2). Classification (NCBI taxonomy): domain Eukaryota; kingdom Viridiplantae; phylum Streptophyta; class Magnoliopsida; order Poales; family Poaceae; genus Triticum; species Triticum dicoccoides. Next base: position 628,286,879 of record NC_041387.1, read on the forward strand.
TTAAGCAAGTGGATGAATTTTACAGGAGCTAGCTCACGTACATACGTAGAAACTTACATGCCTTCTAGCTTGATCGACCTGCGTCTTCTTCGGGGCCTCGAACATGCGCCCACGGCCGGCGGCACGACTCACGTGCGCGCGCACACCTGGCCGGCGGCCGGTGACGCGATACCCCGGGGAGGCGGGGGCGTCGGGGCATACCGTGGAGTTTGGTATTGCACACCGCACTGCCGGCTGCTGCAGGTGCTTGGGACGTGGTGAGCGTCGTCGCTCGGGCAGCTCGAAGCAACAACAGCCAGCGAGGAAGATAGATATGACATGTAGGGCTGCTTAGTCGGTGAGAGAACCTAATGATCCCGGTCAGGATTGTCTTTCTTCTGCGACAAACAAGTTTAGGATTAGTGCAGGGTTGATCTTGATCGGGATTAGAGAGGTTAGGGCAGGGATTCGAAGGTGGAGGTTTGATTCCGACGAGCTCTACGAGTTTAAGGTTTAAAGTAGACTTCACTCCCCACCGCCCGGCACCACGCTGTCCGTGATCGACATCCGGCCGGAACGGCACAGAGGCGGAGGCAGGCGAGACGACCTACTCGCTGTTGCCAAGAGAAAGTCCATGGTACCTACACCAACTTCCTCTATTTCCTTCGTCCCGCAAGGTAGGCAATGTTTTGTCCGTAAATAACATTGTTACGTTTTGTAGTGGAGGATCTAAAGGTGATGTTGGGGTCATTCAACCGTCAACAGGAGCCTTGCACTTACAAGGCTGAAGAAGATACCACTTTACAAGGGGTTCCTGTTATGCTAAATTAAAGATAATAATAAGGCCATCCGCCAGACATCAAAATAGATTGTTCAAGGAGACGATGTGTAGTTATTTTACTCCGCTGAATTTATCTACTGCTAGAGTACGTATGTGTAACTTTTGTTTGCAGTTTGTGGATGATGATGGAAAATTTTACCTGGACATGAGGTAGTGTTTTGAGACTATGAAGGACTCAGAAGAAGTAGCTTAATTAACAAAATTATTTTTCAAAAAAAATAATTAACAAAATTCAGTGCTATTTTTGGTTCTGCAGTGTGTGGTTGACCGGTTGTTCGTTGCTTCCTGGTATGGCTGGCTGGGTGTAAGGCTGGTCATAGTGGGAGTAACATAGGTAGTAACATAGATGCCACATAAGCAAAATTGGTGATGTGGCAAGTAGTTAATGAGGAGAGAGCCAAATAGAGTAACATAATATGTTACCATCACATAGCGGTTTCCAATGCATAATTAGTCTACAAAGTAATAAATGAAGGCAACTATGTTACCACACCTATGACACTACCCACTATGAAGGTAGTAACATAGACTAGTAACATATGTATGTTACTAGTCTAAGTTACTCTCCACTATGACCAGCCTAAGAATGGTCCTGGTAAGCAAAGATCTAACGACCTGGAGTGAAGTGGATCGCTGAATCCCATTTGGCTGAAATCTTTTAATTTGCATGTTATTATCTGTGAACAATTTGTCTGGCTCTTCTTTTCTCGCGTCGTTATGGCCGCAACCTTAGCTCCAGCCGACGGCCTCACAATGACACTATGCTGTCTTTTTCATTCTGCTCCTTGAATTACCCTTTCATTTCATCATGACCTCTAAGACTTTGCTGCTCTCCGTTGCAGTGGCGATTGAGAAGGTCGTTGTCCGTTGCACTAGATCCAGTCATCATCGCATGCTTTAGGCAAGGGCGATGGTTTGTGCAACTGCAGTTCATTTAGATTTATTATAGATATTGATTATTCTTTTACCTTTCTTATTACTATTTGTTTTGATTTCAACAGCAATACCAACATATCGGGGCTGCATTAGTCTGCTAAAATTGACTCGCTCACTCATTATGTTTGTGCAGATATTTCTTTTATCATGTCGACAAGGCATCTGATGAAAACTCAAACAGTCGGCAAGTGAGGTGAACTAATGTAATCTTTATAATGTATTTAAAGGATAATCCATCTCTCTCATGTTGTTTCTACATAGTTATTTTCCTTTTTGTTGGCATTTACTTTGGAATGTCTGATTTAAATACTACTCTTGCTCATGTAAGAAAGCTATTATTTATGGATGCCGATAAGTGCCACACGTGTGGGCGTTAGGGAGTCTGCCCACATATTTTATGTGGTGTATAAGAGAAACAGCCCACACATCTACGTATGGTCAAAACAAGTAATGCCCACACACCTCTTTTTTTTCCCCGATCCCTCTCACACGCGTGCGTGTAGGCAAAATAAATAACGCCCACACGGGCCTCGTACCTCATGGTCACGCGCGTCACGCATGACAGTCACCGCGCGCCTGCAGCTGCCATGGTCCAGACCCTCGTTCATGTTCGTTTAACTGCAGTTGTCATGTCGCTGAACTACGGTTGCCATGTCAGACAACCGCAGTTGCCTTGGTTGCTCAACTGCAGTTGCCATCTCATGTCAAAAGTTTCAGATGTCATTTTTGGGCAACTGCAATTGCCACCTACTAACACTAGGCAGTTGTCATGTATGTTCTGATTTACTACAGTTGCCATGATTTGAAAACCTTAGGAGTTGCCACCTACTAACACTAGGCAGTTGCCGTGTAGCGCTACAGAAAGACATGGCAAAACAACATGTTCGGGTAAAAAAAAAGAGTTGCCATCTGCTTACAAGCACACTAAGGCAGTTGCCGTGTACCCTGCAAAAAACGTGGCAACTGACATGTTTGGGTAAAAAAAAAAGAGTTGTCACCTGCTTATAAAGCACAGTAGGGCAGTTGTCATGTACTATGCAAAACACATGGCAAGTGGCACTTGGGTGTGAGAGATGAGACGGGCGTGTGGGCGAGATGGCAAATGCCCACACACTAGCCCTTGTGCGTGCGCGAAAAAGTGACGTGTGCGCGAACTGCTGAACGCTCACGCACCAACCCCTCCCGTGTGGTGAAACGGCCGTGTGGGCTACCGGATGAATGCCCACACATCAGGCCCGTCCTACGTGGCACTAGAAATATGCCAAGATTCGTACGCTCACAAACGGACGCGGATCCAAGCGTGTGGGCGAGATGCAAACGCCCACACATGTGGGCGTTAACATTTCCGTCATTTATTTTGGCAGCGCCATTTTTTGCAACCATACATGTTACTTCATAAATGTTAGAGATTTCATTCTTTCTCATTTTCAAGCTATTTCATACATATGAAGTTAGTATAATATGTATGCTTCAAAGCAGAGCTGTAGGAATTTTAGGTCCAGTTAGCCTCTTTCAGTCTTCATGTTTAAGCCCTAAGATTTTTTAGTTATCCGAGCTCTGGGCATAGGTATGCACGAAACAATATAATAATAATTGGCTTCCATGCCGTGTGGTACTTGCAGACATCATGAATTCAGTCATTATGTCAGGTGTTCTTGACTATACTTGCATTTTACGCCCCTTTTATCATCAATGGCATCTTCTTTTTTTGGAACGTAGACATTAAAGGTGTCCGGTTTTAAATTAATAAAGCCATAAGGCAGCATACACAGAGTCTGAAGACATACAACACGGCAAATCAGCACAAGCATAACAGTACCAGCCAAATAAACAAAGGTCAACCATCATCAGCACGCAGGCTGGAAGCAAGTCATCGGCAAGCATTAACCAGGAGAATAAGCGATGAAAGGAGAAACAAAAATCAATCTTGCGCCACCACTTGGCGAGCTTCCACCTGAATGCTCCGGATCCGCTCCATCGTCTCGGACATGCGCTCCTCATCACGAGGTTTCCTCAACGGTGTCCAAGTCTGTAAGAAGAGAGAAGGAAATTTCTTCTCGGTAATCTTATTACGAACGGTCCATAAAGACCACAGCGGCGCCCCTACGCATCGCCAAACAATCCTCGCACTAGCCCCCTTTTGCGTATGGATAATACGTAAAAGGTCGTCGCCGGTCGAAGAGTTCCACTTTCGCTGGAACGAAGCTCTAACTGCGCTCCAGGCAAACCTAGCTACATGGCACCAGAAGAAAGCATGGTTTGCATCTTCCATAGTTCCGCATATCACACAAGAACTGTCCGAAGGCCCGTTACGTTTCGCAACATTGTCGGTCATCAGGAGGCGGTTTTGGAACATCTGCCAAAGGAAGATTTTCATCAATGACATCTACTCATTCCATGTACGTGTTATCATCCTTGTTCAATGCAATGTTCAATCCTTCACTATTTTTCATAGTAGTTTCTGAAGGAAAAAAAATGCCGGTTATTGTTTGGCCATACAACACTGAGAAGTGAGTTCAAAGAGAAGACACATGTATTCATGTCATAGTTAAGACTTTTGATATAACTTAAGACTGTACAAAACCAGAAAAGCAAAGGCACTATAGCCAATATCAGAGGAGTAAACTAACATGTGTGTGTGTGTGTGTGTGTGTGTGTGTGTGTGTGTGTGTGTGTGTTGTGTGTGTGTTTCTCATGTAACAAGCAATCATAATTATATAATTTTCTGTTGTTTTTCTGATGATTTTTTTGCACAAATTTCGGCAGCAATGCGCGGGGAATCATCTAATTAACACAAATGGAACAACAAATATCGCTGTTAGAGATGTCCTAAAGATCCAGCGCATACTTTTGCCCCAAAATTCTCAGCCAGCCCCCTAATAGACGTCCTATGGATGAAAGCATTGGAAGGATAGAAGGTTCCAACCACAGATGGAAGATTAGCCTAGCGTTGGAGGTAATTTAACTCGTGGTCGAAATCAGTAGGTCTGTAGGTGGTGGGTGTGTGTAAACTGATGGATGAAGGCGACCGGACGCAGGGAGGCGATAAGTCGACGGGAGACGACGGAAGGAAAGACGTATGGGTCGGGATGCTTCACTGCAGGGGGGTGCAGTGCAAAGCTGCATGCTCTGGACTTGACTGGGATCGTGAGCTCTCTGCCCTGTCACCTCAGCCACTTGTCCACCACCGTGGTTGCTCACGCGGCCGGACAAGGACAATGCTCCAACCCGCCGCCGGAAATGCAAGTGTGTTTTTGTCTAGCTTTCTAGCCCAGTTTTCAAACATCAGGAAAATGGTGTTTGAAATCTCTATTCCCTACTGCCTTAGAGAAACTCCAATAGAGCGATCCAAATGGACGGCGATTTCATCCGCTTTTTGTCCGTTTGGGTCGGGCGTCCGCCCGACGTCCGCCCTGTTTTATATATGCGTCGGTAGGGCGGCCAACACGCCGACCCATATGTGCCGGCGTGGCTGCCTGGCGCTCCTATTTTTTTTGCATGATTGCATAGTTTGAATCAAATAACATAGTTTTGGACCGAATAAAATAGCATAGTTTAAAATGTCTCACATAGTTTTGCAAACGAATAAAAGAAGATACATCTATTGGTTGCCAACATGAACATATGCTCAACCAAATCATTTTGCAGTTGCACGTGAGTTTCCCAATCACGCATGTCTTGATGAAATTGGTTGAACTGTTCAAACGGTGCCGCTACCCCATGCTTAGGCACAACATTCTCACCCTGAAACCAAAACCCTTGATCATACAGACGTTCCGGGTGCTCGTCTTCTACGATCATATTATGCATGATCACACAAGCAGTCATCACCTCCCACAGTTTCTGCGTGCTCCAGGTATTAGCAGGATACCGAACGATGCCCCATCGAGATTGCAAAACACCAAGGGCACGCTCGACATCCTTCCTAGCACTCTCTTGCTCTTGGACAAATCTTTTCCTCTTCTCTCCGACAGGGTTGGGTATTGTCTTGACAATAGTGGTCCACTGAGGATAGATACCGTCACCCAGATAGTATCCTTTGTCGTAGGTGTGACCGTTGACAGTAAAGTTCACCGGTGGGTTGTTGCCTTCAGCAAGCCTAGCAAACACCGGCGAGCGCTGAAGCACGTTGATATCATTGTGTGATCCGGCCATGCCAAAAAAAGAGTGCCAGATCCAGAGATCTTGAGACGCCACTGTAAGGGCATATTTATCCCTAAGGTGTTTTGGTGATTGATGACAATGCTTTTGCGGACTAATCGTGTGCCTTGAGTATTTCAGACGTTTCGTTACTAGGCACAAGACGGTTTGGTGCCCCTCAAAGACTATTGAAGACGGCATTTTTCTATGTTTCTTTTCGGTGGATTTGAGTCGTAGGAAAGTCGTACTATTAAGAGGGGGTCCGCGTTGAAAGGTTCGGGTGGAATCATCACGTACACGTTTACTCCCTCTGCACCGTCTTTCCCTTTGCCTTTGGAGCATCCTCCGTTTTGTTCATATATATGCAAAAGAGAAGGATTCCTAGTGTTGCTGTTCTGGGGCATGCGGTAGTACTGCTCCTAGGAGTGGTAGTACCGCAGGCACCTGCGGTAGTACCGCATGAGATTGCGGTAGTACCGTAGGTGCCCACGGTAGTACCGCTTCTGAGGAGCGGTAGTACCGTGGCCTCGGACTAGAGTCAGCCGCTCGTGAGGCTGTAGGGGCGGATATAATTTTTTACATCCGCACCCTGCGCGGTAGTATCGCCCCATGCGCGCGGTAGTACCGTGAGTCCTGGTCTAGAACGGCAACATGAGCGGAAGTAGGGGGAATGTAATTTTTTACATCCGCTCCCTGCGCGGTAGTACCGCATGCCATGCGCGGTAGTACCATGTCGGAATTTTGCATTGTTTGTTTTTCTGCAAAAGTTGGCACGGATGTATTTTTATTCATCCGCGCCCTTCCCAGGCTAGTCCAATCCTGCCTTGCGGTAGTACCACAAGGGGGAGCGGTAGTACCGCGTCAGCGGCAGTACCACCCTCAGCCTTTGCGGTTCAGGCCTAGGCTAGCTCCTGCTGTAGCAGCGGTAGTACCGCGGTCTACCGCGGTAGTACCATGAGCCCTTGCGGTAGTACCGCTTGTCTTGGGCGGTAGTACCGCAGGTCGCGGGCTGGTTAGTGGATAACGGTTGGATTTGTCTCTCCACTATATAAGGGGTGTCTTCTTCCTCTAGTTGATCATCTCTTCCAACCCTAAGCTCCATTGTTGCTCCAAACTCCATTTTCGCCCGATATCTCTCCTTAGCCAATCAAACTTGTTGATTTGCTCGGGATTGGTTGAGAAGGCCCCGATCTACACTTCCACCAAGAGAAATTTGATTCCCTCCACTAATCCCTAGCGGATCTTGTTACTCTTGGGTGTTTGAGCACCCTAGACGGTTGAGTTCATCGCGGAGCCATAGTCCATTGTGGTGAAGCTTCGTGCTATCGTTGGGAGCCTTCGATTAAGTTGTGGAGATTGCCCCAACCTTGTTTGTAAAGGTTCGGTCGCCGCCTTCAAGGGCACCAATAGTGGAATCACGGCATCTCGCATTGTGTGAGGGCGTGAGGAGAATACGGTGGCCCTAGTGGCTTCTTGGGGAGCATTGTGCCTCCACGCCGCTCTAACGGAGACGTACTTCCCTTCAAAAGGAAGGAACTTCGGTAACACATCCGCGTCTTCACCGGCTCTACTCTTGGTTATCTCGTGCCTTTACTTGTGTGCAAGCTTATTTGTGTTGTATCCCTTGCTTGCTTGTGTGCTTGTTGTTGTTGCATCATATAGGTTGCTCACCTAGTTGCATATCTAGACAACCTACTTTGATGCAAAGTTTAATTTGGTAAAGAAAAGCTAAAAATTGTTAGTTGCCTATTCACCCCCCCCCTCTAGTCAACTATATCGATCCTTTCAATTGGTATCAGAGCCTCGTCTCTTTATTAAGGACGTTGCCGTCCGAAGAGTATGGTTGACACCGTAGACGATGGGGAGAAGCAATTCAGTGTGAATCCGAGCTCGTCTACGGCCGATGGGGGAACTGCGGTCTCTCGTGAGGAATTCAATGTGGCTTTGGACACATTAAAAACCTCCATGACGACTGAGGTTGAAAGGATGTCTAATAAATTCTTAGAAGGACTTAAACTATCTACCTCATCGATGAAAGTGGGTGATCCCACTAACAAGGTGACGGATGCTAACTCTGACAAGGGGGGAGTTAATAGTGAAAAGGGTCCTTCTACTAGTGGTGGAAATGGCACCGACATCTTTGCCCATGTGGAACCTCCAACTTATGGAGGACTGATTCCCTCTACTCATTTAAATCATGCTGGCCCTCCTCCTAAGATTGTGAAAAATGAGGACTTTGATTCTTGGGTTTACTGCTTCAAGCGTCATTTAAATCATGTGAATACTAATCTTTGGAGAATCATTGAAGAAGGCTTCTATCCACATGACCGAAGCAACTTCACTCCTAGAGAAGCCGTGGATAATCAATTCAATGAGAATGCTCTCTTCATCATCCAAGATGCAATTCCCCCCAAAGATCTCCCTTATCTTCGACCCTACGCCATGGCCAAAGATGCATGGCATTGTGTTGTGTCTCTCTATTGGGGAACCGCAAGCATTCAACGCTCCAACTATGAAGTGGTGCAAGATGAAGCCGATGAGTTTGCAATGAAAGAAGATGAAGAACCTCCTGAGCTCTTTCGGAGAGTAACCAAACTTGCGGTCTCACTCCGAGATCATGGGAGTAAGGACACGGATGACAATTGGATCAAGCGCAAGTTCCTCAAGGCCATGATGCCCTACAACAAGGCCATGTCCTCCATCATCCGTCAAAGACCGGACTTCCACTCCATGACCTCAAATGAAGTGTTGGATGAGTTCGTGGCAATGAGCATCTTGGACAAGACCACCGACAACGCGGTGTTGCGTTCTCAAAGAACAAAGAAGCCCAACCTTGCCTTAAAGGCCAAGGTTATTGTGGAAGAAGAGGAAGATGAGGAGAACAACCCTGAAGATACAAAATATGATTATCATGAGCACATGGCTCTTGCTTCAAGGCAATTTTGGAGCAAGAAAAACACAAGGCCCAACTTCAACAAGAACAACTCAAGTGGCTTCAAGGGCAAACAACGACTGAGAAATACAATTGTGGCAATGTGAGCCACTTCGTTGTGGATTGTCCTTATGAGAAGCGGGAAGACAATGGTGGCAAGCTCATCCGAAAAGACAAAGCCAAGTCCTTCCCCAACTAGAACAACTTCACCAAAAAGACTCCTACTCGAGGGTTGGTGGTTCAAGAAGAATACCATGAGGATGACGATGATGATGAAGATGGTGAAGCAATGGCCATGGCCCCCGTTGCCATTGCCACAACTTCCCGGGTGTCTCTCTTCGACTCAACCAACAAGAACATCACCGCCAAGTGCCTCATGGCTAAAGCCACTAACAAGGTAACCCCCAACATCGAAACCACCATCATTACTAATCCCTCCTTGATGGATTGCATTGATGAAAATGAGGTGTCTAATGAAGATATGAATGAATTTGAGTCTTTTATGAGTAAACTCAAGGGCATATCCAAGAAGCACTCCGTTGCTCTCTTGGAACAACTTGGTGAAGCCAATGACATGATCGAGGCTCATGAAGAAACCATCTCTAAGATGGAAGGTCATAGTCGTGACTATGCCGATGAGATATCAGATCTCTCTAATGCTCTTGAGGAAGAGCGTGGGCATCATTTGGCTCTTGAGGAGTCACACAACGATGACCATGCTAAATTAAAGAAAGATCTTGATCATGCTCTTGTTGTCTCTCGTGTGCTAAACTCCGAGAATGCTAAACTTGGGGTTGACCTTGGTAGACTTAAAGAGGAGTTTGATTTACTTGACAAGGCTCACAAGGCCTTGAAGGGTGCTCATGCTAGCCTCAAGGAGTCTCATGATCAACTCCAAGTGAAGCTAACCCGTGTTGTGAGCATGTGCATCTTGTGGAGGAAAATGCCAAGTTGAAAGAATAATCGGAGAAAGGCCTTGTGACATGCATTCAAGGTGAGAAGAACCTAAATGACCTTTTGAGCAATCAAAAGGAAGTTGTGGCCAAGGAAGGAGTTGGATTCACACCCAAGTCCAAGAAAAAGAAGAAGAACGACAAGACCAAACGACCTCCCCCTCTCAAGCAAACATTTGTGAAGGAGGGAGAGGGTGCTCCTAAGGAGAAGAAGAACAATGTGAAGGGTGGTGATGTCAAAAAGGGCAATGCCACCCCTTCCAACAAAGCCGGCGACTTTAACCCTTCTTATGTGTTATGCCGTGCTAGCGATGGGCATGTTTATGCTAAATTTGTTGGTTCTCCTTATGAGTACATTGAATGGTCTATTTGGGTTCCCAAGACCCTTGTTTCTAACATCAAAGGACCCATTACTCAATGGGTACCTAAAACCAAGCATTGATCTCTTGAAGGTGTTTGTTTCCGGTGGAGGATCATGGTTGCTTGATAGTGGAGCCACAAATCATATGACCGGAAGCAAGGACTTGGTGGTGGATGTGCAAAGGATTCCATCTATGCCCACCAACATCGAGTGGGGTGATGCCTCGTCTTCTAAGGTATTGGGTCTTGGCAAGGTTGTCATTTCTCATGATCTCACGATCGAGAAAGTCATGCTTGTTGAGTCCCTTGCTTACAATCTACTTTCCGTTCGTCAACTTGCACTCATGGGCTTTGCCACTTTCTTTGATATTGATACCGTGGCCCTCTTGTGGAGCAAGACTCTTAAAGTAGCCTTTGTTGGGCATGTCGAGAATGGTCTTTATGTGATTAACTTTTCGGAGCGGCCCACTAAGATCGTGACATGCCTAATGGCTAAAGTTGATGTGGGATGGCTTTGGCATCGCCGTTTAACCCACGTCAATATGAAATCTTTGCTAAGTCTTCTCAAGGGGGACCATGTTCGTGGACTAACAAATGTTAGTTTTGCCAAAGATCGTGCTTGCAGTGCTTGTATCGAGGGAAAGCTTCATGAGACGGCTCACCCTCCCACGACTATCATCTACTTGAAGAGACCCTTGGAGCTCCTTCACATGGATCTTGGGCCTCCATCCTTTGATAGTCTTGGGGGTAGAAAGTATTGCTTGGTGATCGTGGATGACTATTCAAGATATACTTGGGTATATTTCTTCAAGAGGAAGAGCGAGACTCAACAAACCATCATCGACTTTGCAAATGAAGCTCAACGTCAACATGATGCAAAGATCTTGATAATAAGGAGTGAAAACGGCACCGAGTTCAAGAACTACACCTTGGATGAGTTTCTCAGTGATGAGGGGATCAAGCATCAGTGTGCTGCACCTTACACCCATCAACAAAGTGGTGTAGCAGAGAGGAAGAACCGGACATTGATGGATGCGGCAAGGACCATGATGGCGGAGTTCAAGTCTCCTTGCAACTTTTGGGCCGAAGCCATCAACACAGCATGTCATGCATCCAATCGGCTCTACCTCCGCAAAGGCTTGAACAAGTCTCCCTGTGAAATACTTACCAGTAACCAGCCCAACCTCAAGTACTTTCGGGTGTTCGGGTGTAAGTGTTTCATTCTCAAGAAAGGTGTTTGTTTGTCTAAATTTTAGGCTAGAGCTTATGAGGGCATATTTGTTGGTTATGCTACAAACTCTCATGCTTATCGTGTCCTGAACAAGTCCACCAGACTCATTGAGGACCCGTGTAACGTGGAGTTTGGCGAGAATAACGGCTCCCAAGTGGAGCAAAGTGGTACTTGTGATGTAGGTGATGAAATTCCTCCCCAAGCCATAAGAAGGATGGGTGTTGGTCATATCCTACCCATTGAGGAACCCCTTGTGGCTAAAGGAGAAGTACAATGCTCCAATCAAGTGGAGCCATCACCAACCCAAGACCCACACGCTTCCGAAGAACAAAGTGAAGGCCCTCAACCTCGTGAACAAGATCAAGGGAAAGATCAACCTCAAGATGGTGGCGAACCACCAAATGATGCCCAAGGTCAAGTTCGACTCTTTGAGAAAGTTCAAGACCAAGAGCAAGCTCAAGATCAAGAACAAGCTCAGGACGGCGCTCAAGATGAACAAGTTACCCCTCCTCTGTTCACATCCAAGGAGGAATTAGAGTGTCGTGCCATGAAGATTGCTTCCAAGCTCACTACCAAAGGCCATCTCATGGAGAATGTGGTTGGAAGCCTAAGAAAGGGGGTAAGCACTCATAGACAATTAGAAAACTATTGTGAACATCACGCGTTTGTTTCTTGTGTCGAACCCCAAAAGGTCTATGATGCGCTCGAGGACCCGGATTGGCTCAGTGCCATGCATGAAGAACTCAACAACTTCGAGCATAACCAAGTGTGTAAATTAGTGCCAAGGCCAACCGGGAATCATAATGTCATTGGAACCAAGTGGATATTCAAGAACAAGCAAGATGCTCATGGGATCATTGTTTGCAACAAGGCTCGCTTGGTGGCACAAGGCTACTCCCAAGTCGAGGGTATCGACTACGGTGAAACCTTTGCTCCCGTTGCTCGCCTTGAATCTATTCGTTTGTTGATTGCTTATGCTTCTCATCATAATTTCACGTTGCAACAAATGGATGTGAAGAGTTCTTTTCTTAATGGTCCCATTAATGAGTTGGTGTATGTCAAACAACCCCCCGGGTTCGAAGATCCCTACTTCCCTGATCATGTGTACCAACTCCACAAGGCGCTCTATGGCCTTAAGCAAGCCCCACGTGCGTGGTATGTGTTGGGGAACGTTGCAGAAAATTAAAAATTTTCCTACGGTTTCACCAAGATCCATCTATGAGTTCATCTAAGCAACGAGTCAAGGGAGAGAGTTTGCATCTACATACCACTTGTAGATCACGAGCGGAAGCTAGCCAAGGGGATGGTGATGATGGAGTCGTACTCGAACGTGATTCGGATCGCCGATGTCCAAGTGCTGAACGGACAGCACCTCCGCGTTCAACACACGTACGGGACGGGAGACGTCTCCTCCTTCTTGATCCAGCAAGGGGGAAGGAGAGGTTGAGGAAGATTGCTCCAACGGCAGCACGACGGCGTGGTGTAGTTGGTGCAGCAGTACTCCGACAGGGCTTCGCCAAGCATATACGGAGGAGGAGAGGTGTTGGGGAGGGGAGGGGCTGCGCCTTGGCTTGTGTTAAGCTCCCATGCGCCTCCCCACTATATATAGGGGTGGAGGGGCTGGTTTCTTGCCCTCCAAGTCCATTGGGGCGTTGGCCAAGGTGGGAGGAAAGAAATCCCATCATTTCCTTCCCCACCGATTGTTATCCCCCTTTTTAGGGATCTTGATCTTATCCCTTCGGGATATGATCTTATTCCTTCTAAGGGGGGATCTTGGTGCGCCTTGACCAGGGGTGTGGGGCCTTTCCCCCACTACTCACGTTCATGTGGGTCCCCCCATGCAGGTGGGCCCCACTCCGGAACCTTCTAGAACCTTCCCGGTACAATACCGAAAAATCCCGAACATTTTCCGGTGGCCAAAATAGGACTTCCCATATATAAATCTTTACCTCCGGACCATTCCGGAACTCCTCGTGACGTCCGGGATCTCATCCGGGACTCCGAACAACATTCGGTAATCACATACAAACTTCCTTTATAACCCTAGCGTCATCGAACCTTAAGTGTGTAGACCCTACGGGTTCGGGAGACATGTAGACATGACCGAGACGTTCTCCGGTCAATAACCAACAGCAGGATCTGGATACCCATGTTGGCTCCCACATGCTTCTCGATGTTGTAACGGATGAACCACGATGTCGAGGATTCGATCAAACCCTGTATACAATTCCCTTTGTCAATCGGTACGTTACTTGCCCGAGACTCGATCGTCGGTATCCCAATACCTTGTTCAGTCTCGTTACCGGCAAGTCACTTTACTCGTACCGTAATGCATGATCTCGTGGCCAACACTTTGGTCACCTTGAGCTCATTATGATGATGCATTACCGAGTGGGCCCAGAGATACCTCTCCGTCATACGGAGTGACAAATCCCAGTCTCGATCCGTGTCAACCCAACAGCTACTTTCGGAGATACCTGTAATGCACCTTTATAGTCACCCAGTTACGTTGTGACGTTTGATACACCCAAGGCACTCCTACGGTATCCGGGAGTTACACGATCTCATGGTCTAAGGAAGAGATACTTGACATTGGCAAAGCTCTAGCAAACGAACTAAACGACCTTTGTGCTATGCTTAGGATTGGGTCTTGTCCATCACATCATTCTCCTAATGATGTGATCCCGTTATCAACGACATCCAATGTCCATAGCCAGGAAATCATGAATATCTGTTGATCACAACGAGCTAGTCAACTAGAGGCTCACTAGGGACATATTGAGGTCTATGTATTCACACGTGTATTACGATTTCCGGATAATACAGTTATAGCATGAATAAAAGACAATTATCATGAACAATGAAATATAATAATACTTTTATTATTGCCTCTAGGGCATATTTCCAACAGTCTCCCACTTGCACTAGAGTCACCAATCTAGTTACATTGTGATGAATCGAACACCCATAGAGTTCTGGTGTTGATCATGTTTAGCTCGCGAGAGAGGTTTAGTCAACGGATCTGCGACATTCAGATCCGTATGTACTTTGCAAATTTCTATGTCTCCATCTTGAACATTTTCACGGATGGAGTTGAAACGACGCTTGATGTGCCTGGTCTTCTTGTGAAACCTGGGCTCCTTGGCAAGGGCAATAGCTCCAGTGTTGTCACAGAAGAGTTTGATTGGCCCCGACGCATTGGGTATGACTCCTAGGTCGGTGATGAACTCCTTCACCCAAATCGCTTCATGCGCTGCCTCCGAGGCTGCCATGTACTCCGCTTCACACGTAGATCCCGCCACGACGCTCTGCTTGCAGCTGCACCAGCTTACTGCTCCACCATTCAACATATACACGTATCCGGTTTGTGACTTAGAGTCATCCGGATCTGAGTCGAAGCTAGCGTCGACGTAACCCTTTACGACAAGCTCTTCGTCTCCTCCATAAACGAGAAACATGTCCTTTGTCCTTTTCAGGTACTTCAGGATATTCTTGATTGTTGTCCAGTGTTCCTTGCCGGGATTACTTTGGTATCTAGCTACCAAACTCACGGCAAGGTTTACATCAGGTCTGGTACACAGCATGGCATACATAATAGATCCTATGGCTGAAGCATAGGGGGTGACACTCATCTCTTCTTTATCTTTTGCCGTGGTCGGTGACTGAGCCGAGCTCAATCTCACACCTTGTAACATAGGCAAGAACCCCTTCTTGGACTGATCCATTTTGAACCTCTTCAAAATCTTATCAAGGTATGTGCTTTGTGAAAGACCTATGAGGCGTCTCGATCTATCTCTATAGATCTTGATGCCTAATATGTAAGCAGCTTCTCCAAGGTCCTTCATTGAAAAACACTTATTCAAGTAGGCCTTAATGCTGTCCAGAAATTCTATATTATTTCCCATCAAGAGTATGTCATCTACATATAATATGAGAAATGCTACAGAGCTCCCACTCACTTTCTTGTAAACGCAGGCTTCTCCATAAGTCTGCATAAACCCAAACGCTTTGATCATCTCATCAAAGCGAATATTCCAACTCCGAGATGCTTGCACCAGCCGATAAATGGATCGCTGGAGCTTGCATACTTTGTTAGCGTTCTTAGGATCGACAAAACCTTCCGACTGCATCATATACAGTTCTTCCTTAAGATGCCCGTTAAGGAATGCTGTTTTGACGTCCATCTGCCATATCTCATAATCATAGTATGCGGCAATTGCTAACATGATTCGGACGGACTTTAGCTTCGCTACGGGAGAGAATGTCTCGTCGTAGTCAATCCCTTGAACCTATCGATAACCCTTAGCGACAAGTCGAGCTTTATAGATGGTGACATTACCATCCGCGTCTGTCTTCTTCTTAAAGATCCATTTGTTTTCTATCGCTCGCTGATCATCGGGCAAGTCTGTCAAAGTCCATACTTTGTTTTCATACATGGATTCTATCTCGGATTTCATGGCTTCAAGCCATTTGTTGGAATCTGGGCCCGCCATCGCTTCTTCATAGTTCGAAGGTTCACCGTTGTCTAACAACATGATTTCCAGGACGGGGTTGCCGTACCACTCTGGTGCGAAACGTGTCCTTGTGGACCTACGAAGTTCAGTAGCAACTTGATCCGAAGTACCTTGATCATCATCATTGGTTTCCTCTTCAGTTGGTGTGGGCATCACAGGAACATTTTCCTGAGTTGCACCACTTTCCCGTTCGAGAGGTAGTACTTCATCGAGTTCTACTTTCCTCCCACTTACTTCTTTCAAGAGAAACTCTTTTTCCAGAAAGCATCCGTTCTTGGCAACAAAGATTTTGCCCTCGGATCTTAAGTAGAAGGTATACCCGGCAGTTTCCTTAGGGTATCCTATGAAGACGCATTTTTCCGACTTGGGTTCGAGCTTTTCAGGTTCAAGTTTCTTGACATAAGCATCACATCCCCAAACTTTTAGAAACGACAACTTAGGTTTCTTCCCAAACCATAATTCATACGGTGTCGTCTCAACGGATTTAGACGGTGCCCTATTTAAAGTGAATGTAGCTGTCTCTAGAGCGTATCCCCAAAATGATAGCGATAAATCAGTAAGAGACATCATAGACCGCACCATATCCAATAGAGTGCGATTACGACGTTCGGACACACCGTTTCGCTGAGGTGTTCCAGGCGGCGTGAGTTGTGAAACGATTCCACATTTCCTTAAGTGTGTGCCAAATTCGTGACTTAAATATTCTCCTCCACGATCTGATCGTAGGTACTTTATCTTTCGGTCACGTTGATTCTCCACCTCATTCTGAAATTCCTTGAACTTTTCAAAGGTCTCAGACTTGTGTTTCATTAAGTAGACATACCCATATCTACTTAAGTCATCAGTGAGAGTGAGAACATAACGATATCCTCCGCGAGCCTCAACGCTCATTGGACCGCACACATCGGTATGTATGATTTCCAATAAGTTGGTTGCTCGCTCCATTGTTCCGGAGAACGGAGTCTTGGTCATCTTGCCCATGAGGCATGGTTCGTACGTGTCAAACGATTCATAATCAAGAGACTCTAAAAGTCCATCGGCATGGAGCTTCTTCATGCGCTTGACACCAATGTGACCAAGGCGGCAGTGCCACAAGTATGTGGGACTATCGTTATCAACTTTACATCTTTTGGCATCTACACTATGAACATGTGTAATATTACGCTCGAGATTCATTAAGAATAAACCATTGACCATCGGAGCATGAGCATAAAACATATCTCTCATATAAATCGAACAACCATTATTCTCAGACTTAAATGAGTAGCCACCTCGTATTAAATGAGATCCAGATACAATGTTCATGCTCAAACTTGGCACTAAATAACAATTATTAAGGTTCAAAACTAATCCCGTAGGTAAATGTAGAGGCAGCGTGCCGACGGCGATCACATCGACTCTGGAACCATTCCCGACGCGCATCGTCACCTCGTCCTTCGCCAGTCTCCGTTTATTCCGCAGCACCTGCTGTGAGTTACGAATATGAGCAACGGCACCGGTATCAAATACCCAGGAGTTACTACGAGTACTGGTAAGGTACACATCAATTACATGTATATCAAATATACCTTTGGTTTTGCCGGCCTTCTTATCTGCTAAGTATTTGGGGCAGTTCCGCTTCCAGTGACCCTTCCCCTTGCAATAAAAGCACTCAGTCTCAGGCTTAGGTCCATTCTTTGACTTCTTCCCGGTAACTGGCTTACCAGGCGCGGCAACCTCCTTGCCGTCCTTCTTGAAGTTCTTCTTACCCTTGCCCTTCTTGAACTTAGTGGTCTTATTGACCATCAACACTTGATGTTCTTTCTTGATTTCAGCCTCTGCTGACTTCAGCATCGAGAACACTTCAGGAATGGTCTTTTCCATCCCCTGCATGTTGTAGTTCATCACAAAGCTCTTGTAGCTTGGTGGGAGCGACTGGAGGATTCTGTCAATGACCGCCTCATCTGGGAGGTTAATGTTCAGCTGGGTCATACGGTTGTGCAACCCAGACATCTTCAGGATGTGCTCACTGACAGAACTGTTTTCCTCCATCTTACAACTGTAGAACTTGTCGGAGACATCATATCTCTCGACCGGGGCATGAGCTTGGAAAACTAGTTTCAGCTCTTCGAACGTCTCATATGCTCCGTGATGCTCAAAATGCTTTTGGAGCCCCGGTTCTAAGCTGTAAAGCATGCCGCACTGAACGAGGGAGTAATCATCAGCGCGAGTTTGCCAAGCATTCATAATGTCTTGGTTCTCTGGGACGGGAGCGTCACCTAGCGGTCCTTCTAGGACATATTGTTTCCTGGCAGCTATGAGGATGATCCTCAGGTTCCGGACCCAGTCCGTATAGTTGCTGCCATCATCTTTCAGCTTGGTTTTCTCTAGGAACGCGTTGAAGTTCATGTTGACATGAGCGTTGGCCATTTGATCTACAAGACATATTTGCAAAGGTTTTAGACTAAGTTCATGATAATTAAGTTCTAATCAAATTATGAACTCCCACTCAGATTAGACATCCCTTTAGTCATCTAAGTGTTACACGATCTGAGTCGACTAGGCCGTGTCCGATCATCACGTGAGACGGACTAGTCATCGTCGGTGAACATTCTCATGTTGATCGTATCTTCCATACGACTCGTGTTCGACCTTTCGGTCTCCGTGTTCCGAGGCCATGTCTGCACATGCTAGGCTCGTCAAGTTAACCCTAAGTGTTTTCGCTGTGTAAAACTGTCTTACACCCGTTGTATGTGAACGTAAGAATCCATCACACCCGATCATCACGTGGTGCTTAGAAGCGACGAACTGTAGCAACGGTGCACAGTTAGGGGAGAACACTTCTTGAAATTTTTGTAAGGGATCATCTTATTTACTACCGTCGTCCTAAGTAAACAAGATGCATATACATAATAAACATCACATGCAATTATATAGTTGTGACATGATATGGCCAATATCATATAGCTCCATTGATCTTCATCTTCGGGGCTCCATGATCATCTTGTCACCGGCTTGACACCATGATCTCCATCATCATGATCTCCATCATCGTGTCTTCATGAAGTTGTCACACCAACGACTACTTCTACTTCTATGGCTAACACGTTTAGCAATAAAGTAAAGTGAGTTACATGGCGTTCTTCAATGACACGCAGGTCATACAAAAAATAAAGACAACTCCTATGGCTCCTGCCGGTTGTCATACTCATCGACATGCAAGTCGTGAATCCTATTACAAAGAACATGATCTCATACATCACAATTCATCAATCATCACAACTTCTGGCCATATCACATCACATGATCAATCGCTGCAAAAACAAGTTAGACGTCCTCTAATTGTTGTTGCATCTTTTACGTGGCTGCAATTGGGTTCTAGCAAGAACGTTTTCTTACCTACGAATAACCACAACGTGATTTTGTCAACTTCTATTTACCCTTCATAAGGGCCCTTTTCATCGAATCCGCTTCAACTAAAGTGGGAGAGACAGACACCCGCCAGCCACCTTATGCAACTAGTGCATGTCAGTCGGTGGAACCGGTCTCACGTAAGCGTACGTGTAAGGTTGGTCCGGGCCGCTTCATCCAACAATACCGCCGAAGAAAGAAAAGACTAGTAGAGGCAAGTAAGATGACAAAATCCACGCCCACAACAAAATTGTGTTCTACTCGTGCAAAGAGAACTACGCATAGACCTAGCTCATGATGCCACTGTTGGGGAACGTTGCAGAAAATTAAAATTTTTCCTACGGTTTCACCAAGATCCATCTATGAGTTCATCTAAGCAACGAGTCAAGGGAGAGAGTTTGCATCTACATACCACTTGTAGATCACGAGCGGAAGCTAGCCAAGGGGATGGTGATGATGGAGTCGTACTCGAACGTGATTCGGATCACCGATGTCCAAGTGCTGAACGGACAGCACCTCCGCGTTCAACACACGTACGGGACGGGAGACGTCTCCTCCTTCTTGATCCAGCAAGGGGGAAGGAGAGGTTGAGGAAGATTGCTCCAACGGCAGCACAACGGCGTGGTGTAGTTGGTGCAGCAGTACTCCGACAGGGCTTCGCCAAGCATATACGGAGGAGGAGAGATGTTGGGGAGGGGAGGGGCTGCGCCTTGGCTTGTGTTAAGCTCCCATGCGCCTCCCCACTATATATAGGGGTGGAGGGGCTGGTTTCTTGCCCTCCAAGTCCATTGGGGCGTTGGCCAAGGTGGGAGGAAAGAAATCCCATCATTTCCTTCCCCACCGATTGTTATCCCCCTTTTTTAGGGATCTTGATCTTATCCCTTCGGGATATGATCTTATTCCTTCTAAGGGGGGATCTTGGTGCGCCTTGACCAGGGGTGTGGGGCCTTTCCCCCACTACTCACGTTCATGTGGGTCCCCCCATGCAGGTGGGCCCCACTCTGGAACCTTCTAGAACCTTCCCGGTACAATACCGAAAAATCCCGAACATTTTCCGGTGGCCAAAATAGGACTTCCCATATATAAATCTTTACCTCCGGACCAATCCGGAACTCCTCGTGACGTCCGGGATTTCATCCGGGACTCCGAACAACATTCGGTAACCACATACAAACTTCCTTTATAACCCTAGCGTCATCGAACCTTAAGTGTGTAGACCCTACGGGTTCGGGAGACATGTAGACATGACCGAGACGTTCTCCGATCAATAACCAACAGCGGGATCTGGATACCCATGTTGGCTCCCACATGCTTCTCGATGTTGTCATCGGATGAACCACGATGTCGAGGATTCGATCAAACCCTGTATACAATTCCCTTTGTCAATCGGTACGTTACTTGCCCGAGACTCGATCATCGGTATCCCAATACCTTGTTCAGTCTCGTTACCGGCAAGTCACTTTACTCGTACCGTAATGCATGATCTCGTGGCCAACACTTTGGTCACCTTGAGCTCATTATGATGATGCATTACCGAGTGGGCCCAGAGTACCTCTCCGTCATACGGAGTGACAAATCCCAGTCTCGATCCGTGTCAACCCAACAGCTACTTTCGGAGATACCTGTAATGCACCTTTATAGTCACCCAGTTACGTTGTGACGTTTGATACACCCAAGGCACTCCTACGGTATCCGGGAGTCACACGATCTCATGGTCTAAGGAAGAGATACTTGACATTGGCAAAGCTCTAGCAAACGAACTAAACGACCTTTGTGCTATGCTTAGGATTGGGTCTTGTCCATCACATCATTCTCCTAATGATGTGATCCCGTTATCAACGACATCCAATGTCCATAGCCAGGAAATCATGACTATCTGTTGATCACAACGAGCTAGTCAACTAGAGGCTCACTAGGGACATATTGAGGTCTATGTATTCACACGTGTATTACGATTTCCGGATAATACAGTTATAGCATGAATAAAAGACAATTATCATGAACAATGAAATATAATAATACTTTTATTATTGCCTCTAGGGCATATTTCCAACAGTATGAGCATCTTACGGAGTTGTTACAAGATCGTGGGTTCGAAATCGGGAAAATCGACCCCACTCTTTTTACTAAGAAGGTTAAAGGGGAGTTGTTTGTGTGCCAACTATATGTTGATGTTATTATTTTTGGTTCCCCTAACAAAGCTTTCAATGAAGAATTTGCCGCTCTCATGACCTCAAAGTTCAAGATGTCTATGATGGGAGAGTTGAAGTTCTTTCTTGGGTTCGAAATCAAGCAAAGAAGAGAAGGAACCTTCATCAACCAAGCCAAATACACTCAAGACATGATAAAGAGATTCAAACTAAGTGATGTCAAGCCGGCTTCCACCCCAATGCCCACCAAGTGCCAACTTGACATTGATCCAAATGGTAAAGCGGTGGATCAAAAGGTATAACGCTCCATGATTGGCTCCTTGCTTTACCTTTGTGCATCTAGACGGATATCATGTTGAGTGTGGGAATTTGTGCACGGTTTCAAGCTGCACTGAAGGAAAGCCACTTTATGGCGGTCAAGCGAATCTTTCGATATTTGGCTCATACCCCAAACATTGGCTTATGGTACCCACGAGGAGAAAAGTTCAAGCTTGAAGGATATTCGGATTCCGATTGGGCGGGAGACAAAGTGGATAGGAAGTCCACTTCCGGAGGGTGCCAATTTCTTGGTTGCTCTTTGGTGAGTTGTTCTTCCAAGAAGCAAAGTTGTGTGTCTCTCTCGTCCATCGAAGCAGAGTATGTGGCGGCCGGTAGTTGTTGTGCGCAACTCTTATGGATGAGGCAAACTTTAAAGGATTACGGTGTCATTTGTGACCAAGTGCCTCTTTGGTGTGACAATGAAAGTGCCATCAAGATTTCTCTCAATCCGGTGCAACACTTCAAGATGAAGCATATTGAGATTCGGTATCACTTCATCCGGGATCATATTATGCGAGGGGAGATCGAGCTCAACTATGTCAACACTCATGATAACCTTGTAGATATTTTCACGAAGGCCTTGGATGAAGCAAGATTTTGCGAGTTAAGGAATGAGCTAAATATCATTGATTCGAGCAATGTGACTTGAACCCTTGCACACCCCACCACTCTCAACTTGTTATCTAGTTTAGGTGTAGGCATGGACATAGGGGGAGTGTTGTTCTCTCAATGAACTCTCCCTCCCCCCATTATGCATAAATTGACCAACTCTTTCACATTAGCCATTTTTTATGGTACTTGTGCTTCAAAGACGAGTTTTGGTCATGGGCCCAAGGATAATTCTTTGCGGTGCCATACCAATCGACTCAAACATAGGTGGCTCCGGCCACCGCCCTCTCCATGGAGAGGCTGTGTCTCATTTTTGGTCCTTGTTGTCTCTTGCTTTTCGTTCTTCATGCCGAGCTTGTGCTTGTGGTGTCTAGTTTGCTAGCTCTTTGGTGTGTTCGTTCGCTTGAAGGTTCCGTGCAAAGGTGGTTCTTTCTTTTTGCATTTTCTTGGGTTCATGGTACTACCGCAAGGACACGGTACTACCGCAACCAGCACAGCAGTAATTTTTTACTGCCGCTGGTGGAGCAGTACTACTGCCCACGGCGCGGTACTTCCGCCCAGGCGGTACTACCGCAAGGACGCGTGGTACTACCGTGGAGTAGCGAGCGCGTGGGGGTTAAGAGCGGGCAGGGGGAGTTCCAACTCCCCCATACCCATTCACTCTTTCTCCCCATGCCATCTCTCTCTCCTGCCCAAAACCGGCGCCGGAGGCCCTCGCCGGATCTCCGTCTCCGGCCGCTCTCCTCGGATTTCAACCAGTGGGATCGTTCCCCACCACTTCCTCTTGCCATGGACCCAGGTTTCTTCCCAAATCCCTCTCTTTTTGGCTCGTTCTTTTGCTTCTAGGTTTTTGGGGAGATGCATGATGTTCTTGAGATTTTAGGCTAAATCTTTGCAAGGGTAGGATGTAGGAGAGAAGTAATGCGTAGAGATGGTACTTGCTATGTTGCCCTATGATGGATTTGATCGACCGTAGTACCGTGTTGTTGTCACGGCAGTGCACAGATCTAGTTGTGGGTTCGGATCTGCAATCATGCGGTACTACCGCATCTCTGGTGCTGTACTACCGCTTGTACGGTACTACTGCTCCTCCGGAGCGGTACTACCATGCGAGGCACGACACTAAAATTTTACTGCCACACCTAGACACGGTACTACCGTGCCTCCCTGGCGTGGTACTACCATGGCTAGGAGCAGCACTAAAATTTTAGTACCGCACCGCACTGCGATACTACCGTTGTCTCAAATCCCTCATGTGGCAATTATCACGTGCTATGTCTACTTGTTTCACTTGCTTTGTTGTGTTCCTTGCATTGATCCTTCTTGCATCTCTTGCGTGTTTGTTTTGTGGTGTGTGTTTTAGGTGGTGGCTCAGGTGCTCATGCTCGCCATTCCAATCCAAGCTGTGACACCGGGTCCAAGAGGCTGCGCAACCAAGATGAAGCTCCAGAGGGCTCCAATGCCCCCCAACGCAGGACCAAGAACACCGCCAACAAGCAGAAAGAGCCTATCATGGGCATGGATGAGATGCCTCTGGCCGAGTTCATTGTTCGAAGGAAGATGGACCCCTATGTGAATCCCCGAGCCAACTTCAGAGGGAATGATCTATTATGGACCAAGCAGCAGAACCTCATCTATATGGATGTGATCAAGGCCAAGCAGAACCATTATGTGGAAGTTCACTGGATTGACATGCATCACATGAGGCAGGAAAAGCACCGTAACTACTTTGGAGAAGCTTTGGATCTGGTGGAGCAATTTGGCATTGAGCACATGCTGACCTTTCACCTGGACTTTGACCCAGACATTGTGGCTCAGTTCTTTGCTTTGGTCCACTTTCACTCTGATGAAGCAAGGACCATGACATGGATGACCAATGGTCAAAAGTTGACTGCTAAATGGAAGGAGTTCATGCATCTTCTTCATGTTCCTGATGATGGGCTTGACACGCCCACTGGAGTTTGCCCTCATGCCAACGTTGAATCTGCCAACAAGAACAAACTCCACCCCTTCCTCGTTGAGAAGACTCTTGCTAGTAAGAAGAAGGTGTGGGTGCTAAACGCCTTCCTCGACATCATGCATTGGATCTTCTGCAACACCCTGTTCCCGCGCATTGGTGACATGGGCCAGGTGCATGCCTATCTGGTGGATATGATGCTCCTGTGTGAGGATGCGCGTTGGGTTCAGACTCAACCCCTTGATGTCTCACACATCATGTGGTGCGAGCTTCAGTTTGCGGTGCTCAACCGTAAGGTCCCCATCTATGGGCCTTATCTGTTTCACTTGATCTCCAAGACGTGGGAGAAACTTCTTCCCAATGAGGAGTTCGAGGCCCCCGGATGGATTCGTCATGAGCCCATCAAGCTCCGCATCAAGAGCCAATGGGCCAACACCACCACCTCTACTGAGGTCGCGGCTGCCATAATAGATGTGGATGAGGATGAGATCAAGGAGGAGGAAGCTGATGAGGACAGTTCTGATGGATACACTCCTCCCTCTTCCCAGCCATCTTGGGCGAAGAAGTTCAAGTCAAAGATGAAAAAGATGTTCTGCATGCAGCCTCAGGGTCAGTATAGGGCACATGTTGCTCAAAAACAGAGTCGATGTTATGACAAGAGGATCTTGAGGAAGCTTGGCGAGGAGGTGTCTAGCGGATCCGAGAAGCTCATCACTCCTGAGGCGGACTAGATGGCCAAGAAAGGCCTCATGTGGACTGAGTCTGAGGAGGAGACGGAGGAGCCCATCCCTGCTGCTGAGTCCGACAATGAGTCATTTTCATCCTGGGCCACCACTTGTGTTGTAGGTGTCCTCTCTGCCTTTTTGGCATCTCGATGCCAAAGGGGGAGAGAGTGTAGGGATTTGTGAGTCTTGTGTCGTGCTTGTGTTTGCTTTGCTCGTGTTTGTTCCATTGAACCATGCTTGCTTTGGTTAGTTTGCTCGTGAGACTTCTTCCTTCATATGGTGTAAGACATACGCACTCTATCATACCTTATTGAGCCTATGATATATTGTGCTATTTATGCTATGCTCATATTTACTATCTTGTTTAGTGTTAGCCTTATTGTTGCAAGATATGCTTTGTCTCTAAAATATAGGGGGAGTGTTGATCCTAGTATACGTGTCGTGCAGTCCAAAGCACTTATCTAGATAGCACGCATCTAGGGGGAGCCCGTCTATATTTTAGAGATGTGGGGTTTTCTTATGTTCTATATTATGTCCCCTTGTGCAAATCCCGTACTGTCATCAAACCACCAAAAAGGGGGAGATTGTAAGGGCATATTTATCCCTAAGGTGTTTTGGTGATTGATGACAATGCTTTTGCGGACTAATCTTGTGCCTTGAGTATTTCAGACGTTTCGTCACTAGGCACAAGACGGTTTGGTGCCCCTCGAAGACTATTGAAGACGGCGTTTTTCTACGTTTCTTTTCGGTGGATTTGAGTCGTAGGAAAGCCGTACTATTAAGAGGGGGTCCGCGTTGGAAAGGTTCGGGTGGAATCATCACGTACACGTTTACTCCCTCTGCACCGCCTTTCCCTTTGCCTTTGGAGCATCCTCCATTTTGTTCATATGTATGCAAAAGAGAAGGATTCCTAGTGTTGCTGTTCTGGGGCATGCGGTAGTACTGCTCCTAGGAGCGGTAGTACCGCAGGCACCTGTGGTAGTACTGCATGAGGTTGCGGTAGTACCACTCCTGAGGAGCGGTAGTACCGTGGCCTCGGACCAGACTCAGCCGCTCGTGCGGCTGTAGGGGCGGATGTAATTTTTTACATCGGCGCCCTGCGCGGTAGTACCGCCCCATGCGCGCAGTAGTACCGTGAGTCATGGTCTGGCACGGCAAGATGAGCGGAAGTAGGGGCAGATGTATTTTTTACGTCCGCTCCCTGCGCGGTAGTACCGCATGCCATGCGCAGTAGTATCGTGTCGGAATTTTGCATTGTTTATTTTTCAGCAGAAATTGGCACGGATGTATTTTTATTCATCTGCGCCCTTCCCAGGCTAGTCCAATCCTGCCTTGCGGTAGTACCGCAAGGGGGAGCGGTAGTACCATGTCAGCGGCAGTACCGCCCTCAGCCTTTGCGGTTCAGGCCTGGGCCAGCTCCTGCCATAGCAGCGGTAGTACCGCGGTCCACCGCGGTAGTACCATGAGCCCATGCAGTAGTACCGCTTGTCTTGGGCGGTAGTACCGCAGGTCACGGGCTGGTTAGTGGATAACAGTTGGATTTGTCTCTCCACTATATAAGGGGTGTCTTCTTCCTCTAGTTGACCATCTCTTCCAACCCTAAGCTCCATTGTTGCTCCAAGCTCCATTTTCGCCCGATCTCTCTCCCTAGCCTATCAAACTTGTTGATTTGCTCGGGATTGGTTGAGAAGGCCCTGATCTACACTTCCACCAAGAGAAATTTGATTCCTCCCACTAATCCCTAGCGGATCTTGTTACTCTTGGGTGTTTAAGCACCCTAGAAGGTTGAGTTCATCGCGGAGCCATAGTCCATTGTGGTGAAGCTTCGTGCTGTCATTGGGAGCCTCCAATTAAGTTGTGGAGATTGCCCCAACCTTGTTTGTAAAGGTTCGGTCGCCGCCTTCAAGGGCACCAATAGTGGAATCACGGCATCTCGCATTGTGTGAGGGCGTGAGGAGAATACGGTGGCCCTAGTGGCTTCTTGGGGAGCATTGTGCCTCCACGCCGCTCTAACGGAGACGTACTTCCCTTCAAAAGGAAGGAACTTCGGTAACACATCCGCGTCTTCACCGGCTCTACTCTTGGTTATCTCGTGCCTTTACTTGTGTGCAAGCTTATTTGTGTTGTATCCCTTGCTTGCTTGTGTGCTTGTTGTTGTTGCATCATATAGGTTGCTCACCTAGTTAGATATCTAGACAACCTACTTTGATGCAAAGTTTAATTTGGTAAAGAAAAGCTAAAAAATTGTTAGTTGCCTATTCACCCCCCCCCCTCTAGTCAACAATATCGATCCTTTCAGCCACGTCCTCAAGTATGACAGTGCAAGCCTTGACATGGCCCTTATACTGCCCTTGCCTAGCAGAAGGGCAGTTTTTTCCACTCCCAATGCATGCAGTCTATGCTACCAAGCTTCTCTGAGAAGCCCCTGCTGGCATTCATCGCCAACAAACAGGTTGTATCTTCAGCAGTCGGCTCTCTCAGGTACTCAGGGCCAAACACAACAATAACAGCCTTGCAGAACTTATACAGAGACTCTACGCAAGTAGACTCGCTCATACGGACGTACTCGTCAATGAGATCACTGGGCACTCCGTATGCAAGCATTCGGATGGTGGCAGTGCATTTCTGATAAGAGGAAAAACCAATCTTGCCAACGGCATCCTCTTTGCACTCGAAATAGTCATCATAGCCGACCACCCCCTCTCTAATACGGTTGAAAATATGCCTACTCATACGGAAACGGCAGCAGAATTTCTGATGTTTGAACAACGGGTTTGTTGTATCAAAGTAGTCCTTCCAAAGAAGGAAATGTCCGCTCTCTCGGTTGCGATTCAATGCCAAAAGGTGGCCCGGAATGGAGCCACGGAACAATGGCCGCTGGCTGTTGAGGTGGTGATGGACCAATACGGCAGCCAATATCTCCTCCTCGTCACCGGAGGACGAATCGTCGGAGTCGCAAAGGAAATTGTGAAAAAAGAACTCGTCGGCGGAGTCCATTTTATACCTTGGCAAACCATCAAACAACTTGCGAGCGTCGCCAAAGGAGACGGTCGGCGAAGGGAGTCACAGCGTGCACAGACTAGTTAGCTGTCCCGCCAGCGTCCGACGAGCATGCCGGTGAGGATCTGGCTGGGCGGCGAGGCAGCTTCTTGGTCGTCAGGGC
>NC_041387.1:628315446-628330045 GCF_002162155.2 Triticum dicoccoides
GTGGGAAGCAGTTGGCTCACCCGACAGCAAGACGGCAGTGGTGGGTGACGTGGGAGTGGGGCGGTGTAGCTGGGCGGATGTGGAGGCGTCGGCAGCTGGCAGAGTCACTGTCAAAAATGTGCGGCAGCATCGGCGATGAAGGAGGAGGGAGAGGGTTGCTGTTGGATGGGGGGAGGACAATGTGACACCGACCAGCGGGCCTGAGGGAGGAGAGGGCGAGCGTGTGCGCGTTCATCGCGTGTCCGTGCCGATGCAAATCCGGCTCAAAAATAGGCCGGGAATGGGTCGCCCGCAGACGAAAAGCGGACACGCGTCCGTTTAGGTCGGCGTGTTGGGCCGCCTTTTCTTTTTGCGCCGACCCAAACGGACAGCGGCGGACGAAATGGGTCGCCCCGTTGGAGTTGCTCTTACTCATCGAAAGTTTTATCTTCCACTCATTACTCTTTTGTAGACTTGCATGTGTAGGGCATTTAGGCAATGAAATGGCATAGGAACACTTGGCGATGCTGCCCCATCGGAATCTCCCCTACTCATTTGCATCGGGATCCCAACCACTATATAAGTCAGGATGTATCCGATGATACAATAATCGTATGTATCCCTCTATATATTCTCATATACATTTCAGCAGTCAAAGACCTGACCAGTGGCAAGAGTAGCAGACCCCATCATCTCCAACGGTCACCCCCAACTACCCATCAAATCTTAAATGCAACCCGTTGTTTCTACGTTCTTTCTTTTTGCGGGGAGCTGTTCCTATGTCCTTGATCAAATCTTGCTAGTACTAGCCATCTACTATTTTAGTTGGACAAAATTGGAGGTTGGGAAAATTGATTGTGTGATTAACTATTCTCTTCAAGGTTGTGTTTTTGTAGTATAATTTAGTATGACGAAAAAAAGTGCTTAAAGCTGGAGATATGGTTATTAGGTGATCTCTCTCCCGTTCGAGCCCAACAGGTCGAACGGCCCCTGCATCGCGCCCTGACCGGGGGCGCCCAACCAAACCATGGTTGGTGGGCCCCTATGACCCGCACTATATAAACAGAGGTGGGGGTCGGGGCATGACTTACGAGGTTAATCGCTGCCACAATCCCCACCGACACTCCCTATCAATCTAGGGTTAGCGCGGTGCTCACGGGAAGCACACCACCGCCGCCATCTCTCTACCATCACCGGCCACTACTTCGCCATGGCCGACACTGGCTCGAGCTCTTCTATAACAGGAGAAGGTAGGACTACCGGATCGATCTAACCTACCCAATCCACGTGATCTATCAATGGTATCAGCCAGATTGGGTTTAGTCTTTTCGGTAGAAAGAAATCAAAGCAAAAGTTTCTCCCTCCCGCAAAGAACCCTAGCAGGGCAAAGAAAAGAAAACGAAAAAGAACAACAAAAAGTTCACCGGAGAGGGCTTTGGGCCCGCCGGCAAAGAGCGCCGCCGTCATGGCCGTGCCTGTTCCTCTTGACCTCGAATCGCATCGGCAAGCCGAGAATCCGGGACGAAGAACTACCCCACACGAGGCAAAGGGCATCACAAATAAACCGCTCGACAGCGGCGCGCTCACCACAAGGTGGACGCACAATCGGCGAGGGGGGTGGTCACGACGCTGCTGAAAGGCCACAGAATCATCTCTCTCTCTCTTTGTGTGTGTGTGTGTGTGTGTGTGTGTGTGTTGAAGGAGGCTGAGGGAGAAAGAAGGGGGGAGGGGAAAGAGTGGCGCGGCGCGGCGCGGTCGCGTCCGACCCCGTCGCCGGCTGGCCGGCTGCGTGACCGGCGCACAAGCCGATCCGCCGTGGGATAGAGCGAGCAACGACAAGAAGAAACTGCTCCGGTGGCGCGGTAGCACGTCGGTGCGCGCGGAGGAAAGGATGGGGAAGCCAAGAGAAGCCGGCGCCGGCAGCCGGGGTGAACCCCTCTCTCTACCGTCGCCCGCGAAAGAGATGAGGAGAGACGAGCGACACGCGAGGGGAGGAAATGGATAGGGTTTTCCCTCGCCCCTGCCGTTCGGTCGGTTTTGTTCGCCCGCAAGAAACGAGTGGCCGTCAGATCCAATCTGACGGCTATGACGCTAACCCTAGCGGCGACGGGCCCTTTGGGCCGAAAGTGGCAGAGGCCGGCGTTGGCAGTGCAGGCGCAGGAGATGGGCCGCGTCGACCTCTCCCGTAGTAGGCCTAGTGGCTCGGGCGGTAGAGCGCGCGGGGGTGCAGGCAGTGGGCCGCTGTGGGCCTCGCGCGCCCGGCTAGAGCTGGCTACTTTTTCTTTTATATAGTCTTTCTGTTCAAATTAATCCAAAGATTTTTTGTCCAGGAAAAGAAATGATCATGAATTTTATAAAGAAAATTAAAAAGTCCATGATTTTTTATTCAGTCAAAGAAAAGTTTTTTAAAGAGTAAAAGTCCGTGAATTTTTATTCATGTTTTCCCGCTGCGTAAATAATTAATAGTGCTCTTTTACAAAGAAAATAAAAGTTTAGATAGAATTATGTTTTTAAGAGCATGTTAAAGTGATTATTAAAATGAATATGATTATGTTATTTTTTATGACCAACGTTGTTAATAATATGATCATGTTTTATTAAATAAATTTAAAGGTGCATTTATTTCTAACATTTTACCCAACGGTAATATAGATTTAATTGCATAGACAATTGTATGTTTAATTTGACCAAAGTTAGATTAAGGCATATGATTGTTATACTGATGTCACTTAAATTGTGATTTCAGGAGGTTTTCACTTCATGAGTTGCCTAAAAGAAGTTCCGACACTCAGAGGTGACAATCACACTGAGTGGAGGAAGAAAGTAGAACTGGCATTTTTTTGTGTTGATCTGGACTGGGTTGTGGATGAACCACAATCGGTCAGACCTACAGAGCTAGTAAGAGAGGCCACTGATGATGATGCTACGTGGGCTAAAAAGAGGGGGGACTATGCTCCCTTGGAGATGTCATACAGCATAGAAAACCAAAAGTGGGTCAATGCAAACAAAAAGTGCATCGCATTTGTAAAGAATACAATTGAGAGCACCATTGTGGGCTCCATTGCAGAGTGCACTTCCGCGGGGGAGTTGCCTACAAAGATAAAGAGCCAGTTCACTGGCTCTTCAAAGATATATGCCACCCAGGTGTTAAAACAACTGGTGACAGAACACTACACAGGTGGTAGTCATGGAATAAGAGAGCACATCCTCAGGATGAGCAATATGGCAGCAAAGCTAAAGCCCATGGATGAGGATCTGGAGATCAAACTGAAGCTCCTGGTCCACTTGGTCATGGCTTCACTACCAAAGGAGTTCGAAACTTTTGTTGTAAACTACAATATGTCACCTGGAACATGGGACATTGAAAAGACAATAGCAATGTGTGTCCAAGAAGAGGAGAGACTCAAAGCCTCACATGGTGGTTCACTCAACTATGTGAAGGATCAAACAAAAAGGAATTACAATCAAAACAACAAAAGTTCTCCTTCAAAGCATGGAAAAGCTCCCTATCAGCATCAGCATCAGCAACAGCCTTTCTCAGGGGACAAAGACACTTGTCTCCACTGCAAGCAGAAAGGGCATTACAAGAAAGACTGCGCTACTTGGCTGAAGTCAGTCATGGCAAAAAGAGGTAACAATATAATTTCTTTTGTAAATGAATCCTTGTATACACAGTTTTCAAAATCCACTTGGTGGATTGGCTCAGGAGCAACTGTTCATGTTGCAAATTCTTTACAGGGATTCCATTCGACGCGGACTATGCAGCGAAAGACGCAACGAAGTGGCAAACGGAGTTGAAGCAGAAGTTGAAGCTGTCGGTGACATCTCCTTGGAGTTAGCTGACGGATTCAATCTTCTACTTAGAGATGTTTTATTTGTTCCATCATGTCATAGAAACTTAATTAGTGTTTCTTGTTTGGACAAAGATAATTATGAATGTTATTTTGGACATGGCAAGTGTGCCATATGGTTAAATAATGCTTATGTGGGTGATGCTTTACTACATGATGAGCTTTATTTGTTATCACTTCGTGAAAAAGTTTATTCTGTATGCAATGTGAAAGAACATGTTTCCGCGTTGAATAAAGAACAAAAGAAAAGAAAGAGAACATTCGACTCATCGAAATTATGGCAATGTCGCGTGGGCCATATTTCCAAGGGGAGAATAGAAATATTAGTCAAAAGTGAAATTCTTCCTCCATTAGAATTCTCAGACTTAGAACAATGCATAGATTGCATTAAAGGAAAGTATATAAAACAAATCAAAAAAGGTGCAATCCATAGCACAGGCACACTGGAAATCATTCAGACTGACATTTGTGGACCGTTTCCGGTGAAAAGTGTGGATGGATATGACTTGTTCATAACATTCACAGATGACTACTCTTGCTATGGTTATATTTATCCAATCAAAGAAAGATCGGAAGCGTTGGATAAATTTAAAATATTCAAAGCTAAAGTTAAAAATCAGCAAGATAAAAGAATAAAGATAGTAAGGTCTGGCCGTGGGGGAGAGTACTACGGTCGGCACACTCCATATGGCCAAGTCCCTGGACCTTTTGCGAAGTTCTTGCAGGAGACTGGCATAGTAGCCCAATATTCAATGTCGGGCGAGCCTCAGCAAAATGGAGTAGCTGAAAGGCGCAACCATACACTTATGGATATGGTGCGCAACATGATGAGTTATTCCAACTTGCCATTGGGATTATGGATGGAGGTGCTTAAAACCGCCATTCACATTCTCAATAGAGTACCAAGCAAGTCGGTGCCCAAAACACCGTACGAGCTATGGACAGGAAGGGTGCCCTCCCTACAACACTTCAGGGTGTGGGGGTACCCTGCTGAGGCCAAAATGTTTAATCCAAACATTGCAAAGTTAGATCCAAAAACAGTGAGTTTCCACTTCATTGGCTATCCAGACAGATCAAAGGGTTTTCGTTTCTACTGCCTAGACAAATATACAAAGTTTGTAGAAATGAGACATGCAGTCTTCTTAGATGACGAAATGATGAGAGGGAGCTTGGTAGCTCGGAAAATTGATCTTGAGGAGAAGAGGGTGCATGCACCTAATCCGATTATTCAGGAGCCATTTTTCTCACTACCAGTTGCAACTCCACCCATGACAACTATGGGAGTAGACCCGGAACCTGTCCGTCAGGAGCCGACTGAACCCGTTGTTGAGCATGAAAGGGAGGTGCAGCAGCACATTTTAGAAGAAGTGCCAGAAGTTGAGGCATAGAATGTGCCAGAAGTTGAGGCATAGAATGTGCCAGAAGTTGAGGCACAGAATGTGCCAGAAACTGAGGCCCTTAGAAGGTCTACAAGACCAATAAAGTCAGCTATTTATACTGACTTTAAAGTTTGTAACACAGAAATGGTTCATATGAAAAAGATCCCACCTCATATGAAGAAGCCATGAGAAGCCCTCATTCATCGAAGTGGATGAAGGCAATGGAAGACGAGATGAAATCGATGAGTTCCAAAGATGTTTGGGACTTAGAGGAAATTCCTAAAGGAGCCAAAACAGTAGGCTGTAAATGGGTCTACAAAATTAAGTATGACTCTGAAGGGAATGTAGAAAAGTATAAAGCATGACTCGTGGCAAAAGGATTTACTCAAAGAGAAGGGATAGACTATAATGAGACTTTTTCCCCAGTCTCATGTAAGGATTCCTTCAGAATCATAATGGCATTAGTTGCACATTTTGATTTAGAGTTACATCAAATGGATGTTAAGATGACATTTCTGAATGGTGATTTAAAAGAAAAGGTCTACATGAAACAACCCAAGGGTTTTATCATGGAAGGCAAGGAAAAATATGGGATGTCGCCTAAAGAAATCCATTTATGGATTAAGGCAAGCCTCTAGACAGTGGTATCTGAAGTTTAATCAAACGATTAAAAGTTTTGGATTTAAAGAAAATATTGAGGATAACTGTATTTATGCAAAGTTTAAAAATGGGAAATATATTTTCCTAATCTTGTATGTGGATGATATTCTGCTTGCTAGCAGTGATGTTAGTCTACTACAAGAAACAAAGAAGTTCTTATCCTCGAATTTTGACATAACAGATCTTGGTGAAGCATCATATGTTTTGGGCATAGAAATTCACCGAGATAGAAACAATGGAGTCTTAGGACTATCGCAGAAAGCATATTTAGAAAATGTTCTTAAATGTATAATATGCATGCGAGTAAATCCACACCT
The DNA here is from genome assembly GCF_002162155.2 of Triticum dicoccoides. Classification (NCBI taxonomy): domain Eukaryota; kingdom Viridiplantae; phylum Streptophyta; class Magnoliopsida; order Poales; family Poaceae; genus Triticum; species Triticum dicoccoides. Next base: position 628,321,633 of record NC_041387.1, read on the forward strand.
GCTCCTATAGTTAAGGGCGATAGTTTTGGGAAATTCCAATATCCCAAGAACCAGTACGGGATCAATCAAATGAAAGTAGTACCATATGCTTCGAAAGTTGGCAGCTTACAGTATGCACAAGTGTGCACGCGCCCTGACTTAGCCTTTATCACCGGGGTACTCGGTAGATATCAAGAGAATCCAGGCATAAAGCACTGGAAGATGGTAAAGAAAGCATTGCATTATGCGCAAGGCAAAAATAACTACATGCTAATATACAGGAGAAGTGATTCCCTAGAGATAAAAGGGTATTTAGACGCAGATTTTGCGGGGGGACAAAGATGATAGAAAATCCACGTCAGGATACGTATTCACCCTTGCTGGGGGAGCTATTTCATGGAAAAGCTCCAAACAGTCGATAGTTGCATCATCCACGATGTACAAAAAATTCATAGCATGCTTTGAAGCCACAGGGCAGGCGATATGGCTAAAGAAATTTATACCCGACTTGAAAGTGGTAGATTGTATTCACAAACCACTAAAGATGTACTGTGACAACCAGCCCACAGTATCCTATGCTCACAACAACAAGTCGAGTAATGCTGCCAAAACAATAGAGATAAGGTATTATGTTGTGAAAGATAAAATCCAGGATCAAACTATAAGTCTCGAGCATAGAAGGACAAAATATATGCTTGCGGATCCGCTAATGAAAGGCTTACCATCCAATGTGTTCAAGGAACACTTAGCCGGCATGGGTTTAAGGGAAAACCTTATGATTCCTGTATAGGCCCAAAAGAAACAGATTTTATTTCTGAACAAAACGTATGTTGTAGTTGTATGATTCTATCAGCAATTAAGCTGTGATGATGAAACATGCTCTATGTACCAATATGTGATGAAACAAATAAACTAGAAAGTATAAGGTTAAAAGTAAAGTTGAGATAAAGGGGAAGAATGTTAGGTTGATCTCTCTCCCGTTCAAGCCCAACGGGTCGAACGGGCCCTTGCATCGCGCCCTGATCGGGGCACCCAACCAAAGCATGGTTGGTGGGCCCTTGTGACCCGCGCTATATAAACAGTGGTGGCGGCCGGGGCACGACTTACGAGGTTAATCGCTGCCACAATCCCCACTGACACTCCCTACCGATCTAGAGTTAGCACGGTGCTCACGGGAAGCACACCACCACCGCCATCTCTCTGCCATCACCGGCCACTACTTCGCCATGGCCGGCACCGGCTCGAGCTCTTCTACAACAGGAGAAGGTAGGACTACCAGATCGATCTGACCTACCCGATCCATGTGATCTATCAATGGTAATTCGTATTATCAACCATCCGACCCTAATCATGTAATCGAATTATTATATGTACACTTAATAATACGTTTTTGTGCTAAGGCCGAGTTTGGCAACATAGTTTTCTCAAGACCTTAGTAATCTCAAAACCTCAGTATTCAAGTGCCTAGGCAATGCATGAATACTTCCGTTTCTGCGTCCAATTCATTGAATGAGTATAAACATGTATTTACTATTAGTATATACGCAAACGCGTTGTATTGTAAAGTTGCTCCCAATTTGACGAAAAGATGCAACAATCCCAAGATGAATGATGAGTGGCTTAGAATCTGGTGGGTGTGGTCGCCGTCTGCTACTCGTCTGCGTCCGTTTAAGCAACCACTAGTTAAGCTTAAAACTGGCCAAAAACTAAAATTGAGTGCACATCTAGCTAGGTAGTGATAAATTTTAGTAGTCTTTTCATCCCACTCCCCTCCCTTTCCCCCATTTAGACTCCCAACGATCCTATAATTTGTTTGGCTATGTATTTTGCATCATCTTCATGCATGCGTGTGTGCGTGCATCCTCGATGCAAACACATTGTGGACTCGTTATTTTCGATTTACCTCGATGCGATGTTACGAGTCAATACAAGTGCCATTTTTATTGAAGGAAAGAACAAGACCATCTCCCCTCCGTGCTAACAAAAGTTCTTTAATACCAATGATTGATTTTCAATTTGTGATTAGAACACCATCCAAGACTCAAACATTTTGTGACCGGTGATATTGTTCAGAGTTGGACGAGTCTTGGTTAATCCTATTTCCTATCATACAGGCGCATGGTTCCGAGCCATTTAAAGGGATGTCTAATATCCAAAAATCCAAATCAACAAGAGCAGAATAGGGTTGACCACATAATTTAACTATAGTCTTATCTTAAATGTGCAAAAAAAGAAAATGAACACATAACACAGGTGATTCACGCAGATCAATATTATATAAATTGGATTTAATTATTGCTTTCATTAATCTCTAGGGTTTTCCAGTTTGTTTTAAGTGACAATATGTTTTAGTTCTTTATGATGTGTCTCTTTTATGGGCAATCTACAATGTATTTTTTTCAAACCGATAAAGGGGCAAACCTTACATGACTTTACCTATTGCATGATAAACTCAAGCAAGATAAAGTTTATTAATTTAGTAACTTCAAATTTGAGAACACTAAAGCAGTAACCTTATTGCAAGAATGAAATTAGCCCATCGTGAACATGTATTGAAAATAGTTTCACTCAAGGTAAGTCAACAATGTTTCATTCTTTGACCTTTATTATGGTGTGAAAAACATGTCGTTCGTAGACGAGGAAGATCAAACGAAGGACCTAGTAAGAAAGAACAAAATACATGACTATAAAGAACGAAGGAGAAAAAGGAGAAAACTCTGATGAAAAATAGACGTCTACTTAGTTTTTGTGCTGTTTCGTATTCCAACTTTGACCATAAATATTTGTAAGATTACACACATAAATAATTTATTTGTTGAAGAAATTTCTTTTGGGTTGCACAAAAATGTTTTTTTGTGAGAAATCTATGGTACTATTTTAGACCAAACAAATTCAGATAGTTTTTTGGGGTTTCATGGTCAAAGATAGAGAAGCTGAACTGCGCATATTTTTTGGAATGGAGCTAATACATTAATTCTACATTGTACATAGAAATTTAAACAAACCAAAACCAATAAATATACACCAAAAATATTCTTCATGCGGCATATCGTGCAGTCAGTGCTACTCATTGTTTTTGGTCATTCTACATGCATCTAAGTACATTGTATTGCCAACCAATAAGGTGAACATTCAAGTTGCTATAAAAGACAATAAAACCTTGCTCCCACCTATCACATGCCAAAATCAACATGTAATATGTAGCTTTTGGAGGATGCAAATATGAAAATCTCAAGAGGAAATGGCACCACTTTAGATTAATCGCAAACTAAATATGGCCGAACATATCACTCCACTTGGACACATACACAAACAAATGTATGTGCATCCAAAATATAAACACCACGACATCTATATACACCAACATATGTGTACCCAATCCAACTGCAACTCATCTTTACCCTGTAAACACACACACCACAAGATTTGACAAACAAAACATACACACAAACACAACACAAGAAAAATAATGCATCCTATATCCCCTGTGTCCCTAGCTTAGTTTAGCTAGTACAACAGCCCACACAATCGAGAGAGAAAAAAGCACCATAACCCACACAAGCACACATCGGGCCAGTTCTTTTGACTCGATTATGAAGAATCACGGTATGGAGAATCAAAATCACAAAAGACCTTAGCTCTGCCCCAGAGATCGTCTAGAATCAACCCAGAATCTCTAGAATCGTCGAAAGGCGATCTAGCCAATCCATCAAAGGAAAACATTTTGTTTTCAGCAAGTACCCCTATTGGACAAAGTATTTAGAACGTAAATGCCACTAGGACAGACCGAAAAAGACCCAAAATGCTCAATCCAGCGAGGCTCGCGTTCGTAACCGCCCCACTCATTCGTCCCCAACCAACTCTTTAAGTTGTAATATTAAGCACTTTGTGATATTTGTAGCCCGCTTTTAAATTGCAATGTTAAACAATTTATGATATTTGCAATTTGTTTTCGTGTTCATATTAGACGTGAAACTGTCTGAAATAATAAGTGTTAGCAATTCAAACCTCAGTTTCAATCTATGGCTGTTAGAGACATTTCATCACACGACTCATGCAACAATCATAGGCCGAAATCTCAGAAAAGAACTGGACGGCGGATTTTTATGAGCAGTTGATTCTCCGGGCAGATTACCAGAATCACATTCTGAAGAATCACGGGGGAAAAGAACTGGCCCATACACACACTCCAAAGGGACGTCCCTCCAAAGGGCAGATGCCAAGCCACAGAAAAGCAACAGTCCATGGGAGTGCAGATCCTGAGCTCCACGCCGGAGCACTCCTCCCAGCACTCTTCCGGCGCGTCCACGGCCACGACCGAGTCGGGTGCCGCCGGCCGGCTGCCGACGACGCTGGGCCTACCTGTCGCCATCCCCGACGAGGCCGTGACCTCGCGCTCGGCGTTGGCATCGGCGCAGTGGGCGTCGTCGCGGTTCAAGGGCGTGGTGCCGCAACCCAACGGGCGGTGGGGCGCCCAGATCTACGATCGCCACGCGCGCGTCTGGATCGGCACGTTTCCCGACGAGGACGCCGCGGCGCGCGCCTACGACGTGGCCGCGCTCCGCTACCGCGGCCTCGACGCCGCCACCAACTTCCCGCGCACGGCCTCGTCGACGGAGCTCGCCTTCCTGGCGGCGCACTCCAAGGCCGAGATCGTCGACATGCTCCGGAAGCACACCTACTCCGACGAGCTCCGCCGGGGCCTGCACCGCGGCCGCGGCATTGTGGGGCGCGCGGAGCCGACGCCGTCGTGGGCGAGGGAACCCCTCTTCGAGAAGGTCCTGACGCCGAGCGACGTCGGCAAGCTGAACCGCATCGTGTTGCCGAAGCAGCACGCCGAGAAGCACATCCCCCTGAAGCGCACGCCGGAGACGACGACCACCGCTGACAAGGCCGTGCTGCTGAACTTCGAGGATGGCGAGGGGAAGGTGTGGCGGTTCAGGTACTCGTACTGGAACAGCAGCCTGAGCTACGTGCTCACCAAGGGCTGGAGCCGCTTCGTCCGGGAGAAGGGCCTCGTCGCCGGCGACGTCGTCGTGTTCTCCTGCTCTGAGTACGGACAGGAGAAGCACTTCTTCATCGACTACAAGAAGACCACGACGGTGAGCGGCGGCGCGGCGGCGTCGCCGCCGCCGGTGGTGGAGACAGGCAAAGGAGAACAAGCCCGCGTCGTGAGGCTGTTCGGCGTCGACCTCGCCGGAGAGATGAGGGGGCTAGCGGCGCCGGCGGAGCTGGAGTTGTTCAAGAGGCAATGAGATTGGCGAGTATGATTTGTTTTGCTACACCAATTGGTACTGTATTCCCCAAGCAGTAACTACCGAAAAATCGTGGGCGGGCTCTACTTATAAACTACTACTATATAAGAGCCTTTAATACTATATATATATAAAAACCGAGAAATCTTTGCTAAACCAGTAGGAGTACTATATTAAATGTTCATGATCCTAAACATAGTGGGCATTGTGAGCTTAATTACATGAAGAGAAAATTTGATTTGATCCTAAACCAATGCACGGCTTGTTGGTCTTGGATTGCATTACAATATTGATTTGATTACTTGTTCATTCACACAGGTAAATGTGCCAATTGCTATCTTCATTTGCATTCATTTTGGGGAAATATTGCGCATGGTTATCTCTTGCTTGAATGGATCATAAATGTGAGCATTCATCTTGTCTATAAATAATGACTAAATCTCCTGTGGGTAATGATTTACTAACTAGTCATATCTTACAGTAAAAAAAACTACTACTAGTCATATCTTGCTCCAAGTAGCTTCAACTTCATCATTCTTACATCAGTTATACCAAAAGGGATGGAGTGCATTAATTTGTACACATCATGTAAGAGTTGTCATCATGAAGCATTAATACACAGATTAAAGATTTTCTTTTTTTCTCTATTTTTCTGGTTGTTTTTCTCTATTAATGTTCATGACCCTACTGTTTCAGATCTTGTTAGCATATACTTTCACGAATAATATGCTCCGGCAGAAACTATAACAAAAGTTAGTAACCTATTTATGTTACTTGTATGTACTTATTTAAGAATAGCCTCACTCGTGGTAGAGCAAAAAAAAAAGTACTTTTCATGTACTCAACTTACAAAATTACTTTCTCCATCCGAGTTTATAACCCCCCTCGAATTTTGAGTTATTCACCATTAAAAGGCTCAAAAATTTGAGGGGTGCTTATGAGTCATGAGGGGGCAAGTAGTACTAGTAATTAAGCTCATTTTTTAAAATGAAAATGAGTCATGAACGGCTTGAAAATGAAAAGGAAAACACCATTTTGAAAAGGAGGGCCTCTTGATTGATGCAAACAACCATTACAACGTTATGCTGGTTAAATTACCTTTTTCACACACACTATAAATTGAGAAACTCCTGCTCAATTTCTTTTGAGAAACTAAAGGTGGTGAGCAAAAAATATCGATTTTGTCACCTGTTCTTTCATTAACTAGTCAATGTGTGCGTGCAATGCACGTTAATTTAAAAGTATATTAAGTGCATGTGGATATTAAGCAGGATATTATTTGCGTGTTATTATGTGATTAGCATTATAGTTGGCATGAAATTAACTACACGCTAAACGTGTTGAGCGCTCGACATTGAACCAGTCTAGGTCGTTGGATTGACATGATTTCATGGCCGAGATTAATTGGATCTGCCCTTTGGGTCTTTTTATATTGGTATTATATAGATGAATCCGCCCTTTCGAGTGCTGATAACATGTTGTGCTCGAGAGAATGAACAGTTGATTTAGTTGATTAAACATTAAGGTATATATACCATGTGTACAAAGACGGTGATTACATAGACGGTAAGTGGTGGTTGCCTTTTTAATAAAGATGCCTAAATTTTATTGACTTGAAATTGAGCATAAATTAAAGGATACAAACACAATGCAGTTTTTCTGGTGACCCTCTGGAGCGGACCAGGTACAGTAGCACAAGAACTGTTCCGTGTCTCCGGTCAGGAGATGCTGCTCACGGGCCATCAGTGTGGCTGCTACCGCCGTATTCATGGCTGCCACAGCACAACTAGGGTGCTGGGCTCATCAGCTGCCCCAGTGGGACCCCAGTCCTGTACCCGCGTCAGAGATGCAGACGACCGCCCCTTCCCGCAAAAGAGAGCTCTTTGCGGTCAATAGTCAATTGGTCAATGGTTCCCGTGTCATCGTGCCCAAGTCTTTCAATCATGTCAGCGATGCACTGTAGTAGGTGCAGATTTTACGGAAGTTCACTTTGGTGTATATGCATGCATTGTCTAACTACACATTTTAAAAGGCTGCTTTTTTTAAAGAAATATACATATTTCATAATAAGTGTATCTGCACGCAGGAGCCAAAACGCCACTTTAGCTATGAATTATTTCATGATAATCTATGGACGCCTTGACATGGGACACAGAAAAAACAAAAGGGTTCCATTGCGTAGATACCCATCTGAACCTAAAAAAACCTTCTTATTTTTGTTTAAAGAAAAAAAATTACCCCTGGCCTCTGCATCAGAATGATACATGCAACCTCTTTATTAAACAAATCATCCAACAGGTCTGTGATCCAGAGAAAGCTCCCTCAAAGCTGAAAAAGAAAATACGAAGTAAGAAAAAGCCATAGCCGGCGAAAACAGGACTAGATGACTAAACACATATCTCATTACTGGACCGTCATCCAAACCGGTTGTAGATATCCCGAGCTACCATCTCCCATCGGGTAGATCCAGTAACCAAAGGTTCTCTGGCTTCCACAAGAGTGAGTAACGACAACGTATGGATCCAGGCAGTGGCCCCGTAGATGACCTGCAAAAAAAATTATACGAGTTTGACTGTTAAAAACGATATCATTTCTACAGTTACATGTAGCCTAAAGTAATCCACATACTCCTATCCGAATATGTCTTGCAATATTTGTCTCTACTCCATTGTCACGTCCCAAAAAACATGTGAATACTATATGGAAGGGTGATATTAAAGCCTATATGAACTGAACGCCACAACATCAGTGATCTTCACTCGAAGCTCCATGACACAGCACATAACATCAGTACCTCTTTCATTGGTTAATAGAGCAATCAATTCCAAGCTCTAACAAGAAACAACCTACTTTGTACGTTGCAAAGAATATGTGATAAACAACCGGTTTTAAGGTCAAACATGCTCTGGGATGCTGGTATATGCCAATGGTATCATTACTAAGGAAGAAAAAAACACTAGGGTTCCATGTTTGGTTTCTATAGTTTTTTAAAATTAAAATACTTCTCTGTTAAAATTTGAAGTTCTTGTTCAATGAAATTATGTAGAGCAAAAAAAGTATTAAATTGTTGAGCAAAAAGAACATGCAAGAAAAAAATGCTCATTTCTACGTGAAAGAGCATTATTTTCTTTATTTTATTTTGTCTCCTTTTTAGTACTTATTAATTAGAAGAAGAATTT
>NC_041387.1:628330271-628337134 GCF_002162155.2 Triticum dicoccoides
GGCATTTTAACTGAGAGGCATAGCCTTCCCCTATAAGGTTATACACCCATTGGGTTGGCACCCCCAAGCATAGCTCCCTGCCACGCCCAAGATGCGACCCTATCCTAAAGGAACTCGAAGGTCCCACCAAGGATAGAAGCGCATCTTGAAGACGCTTTTGCAAGGTGGATATCATTACATCAACATTACATAATAGATAGGGATACATACATAAGGCATACAATGCCACACGAATACAACATCATCTTACATATGAGCACCATCCGACTACGGATGAAACACAAATAGAAACTCATACGACATCCACCCTGCTAGCCCAGGCTGCCGACCTGGAACCTATCCCCTGATCAAAGAAGAAGCAGAAGAAGAACTCCAAAACAAGCAAACATCGCTCTCGCGTCATGATCATCGCATAAACCTGTACTTGCAACTATTTTTGTACTAATCTGTGAGCCACGAGGACTCAGCAATCCCATTACCATGGGTATCAAGACTAGCAAAGCTTAATGGGAAAGAAAGGGGTAAAGTGGTGAGGTTGCAGCAGCGACTAAGCATATATGGTGGCTAACATACACAAATAAGAGCGAGAAGAGGGGCAAAGGAACGGTCGTGAAGCTAGCAATGATCAAGAAGTGATCCTGAACTCCTACTTACGTCAAACATAACCCAAAAACCGTGTTCACTTCCCGGACTCCGCCGAAAAGAGACTATCACGGCTACACACGCGGTTGATGCGTTTTAATTCGGATCTTGTGTCAAGTTATCTACAACCGGACATTAACAAATTCCCATCTGCCCGTAATCGCGGGCACGGCTTTCAAAAGTTTATACCCTGCAGGGGTGACCAAAATTAGCCCATGACAAGCTCTCGCGATCAACGAAGGATATACCTTCTCCCAGGAAGACCCGATCAGACTCGGAATCCCGGTTTACAAGACATTTCGACAATTGTAAAACAAGACCAGCAAAGCCGTCCGATGCGCCGACAATCCCGATAGGAGCTGCACATATCTCATTCTCAGGGCAACACCGGATGAGCAATCCGTACAACTAAAACCAGACCTCAAGTTTCCCTGAGGGGGGCGCTGCAACGGGCTCTAGTTCGGACCAACACTTAGATAAGCATTGGCACGAGGGGGGGGGGCTATAATAAAGATGACCCTTGGGTTAATTACTCCCAAGAGAAAAGTAGGTGGTGGTGAGGCAAATGGTAAAACCAATGTTGGGCCTTGCTGGAGGAGTTTTATTCAAAGCGAATTGTCAAGGGGGTCCCATAAATCACCCAACCGCGTAAGGAACGCAAAATCCGGGAACATAACACCGGTATGACGGAAACTAGGGCGACGAGAGTGGAACAAAACACCAGGCATAAGGCCGAGTCTTCCACATTTTACCAAGTATATAGATGCATTAATTTAATAAGAGATATTGTGATATCCCAACATAATCCTGTCCACCATGGAGCAATCTTCAACTTCACCTGCAACTAACAACGCTATAAGAGGGGCTGAGCAAAGCGGTAACATGGCCAAACAACGGTTTGCTAGGAAGGGTGAAAAAAGTTAGAGGCTGACATGGCAATTGAGAGGCTTGAAGAGTAAAAGATAAGTAGCGTAGCATAGCGATACAACGAAGCAACTAGCATAGCAAAGATAGTAGTGAGATCCAGGGTAGCGGTCATCTTGCCTGAAATCCCGCAAGGAAGAAGAACGATTCCATGAAGAAGACGAATGAATGAAGCCGAACCAAGCGTAGACGAACGAATCATCACGATCACAACAAAACAGGAACTATCAAGAAGAAGCACACAACATAGTAAACACACCACACATGAACAAGACATGATGCACAAACAAATATGACGCAAGACAAGACTACATGAAGCTACTCATGGCAAGAGATGATGCAAACAAGAACAACATATCCAGGCAAGTTTAAATGAGGCCGGAAACAACATATAACAATTCCGGTAAGTCCTCATATGCAAGTTTCGAAATTGGTCCAGATCTGAATAAACCTTATGTTCAAGTTGTTAAACAGCAAGTTAACATGCATCAAGATGATCTACACGAGATTCTAGTCAAGTTACATATAAAGTTCATTTAATTCGGAGCTACGGCCTAGAAGATATGAGCAAAACAAGTTAACATGGCATTGATGCAAAATGCATACAAACATCAAGCAAACACCTCAAAACAAGGATGCAACATGATAATATGAAATTGCATGCAAAATCAAGCAAATTTCATATAGAGCACACTCAAAACGGAGCAACGGTTCAACACACACACACTATACAAGTTATAACAACAATTTGTCCAAAACAGCAACTAGGCATATTGCAAGCATCAAAACAATATGCTACAGCGGCTCAACATGATAAAAAAAGTCATGGACATGATGTACAGGTAAAGCATAACGAAACATGAACACTGAGCTATCTCCAGAAATCACTAGAACATGCTCAAACACACATGGCAAGATTGCAACTAATAATAGTTACAGATTTGGCAGAAATAACATCAGGTTGCAATGTTTAGAGCTATCAAACAACATGTTACAGGAAATTATCATGGCAAAAAAAGGCATGACATGAATCTACTAATTGCATAGAACAAAAGTCCTTTACTGACCAAGAACCAAAAAGGAACAGAAAATATGATGGCACCCATGTAAACATGGCAAATGATATGACAGATTCTTACATGGCAGGAACAAAGATAATTAGGCATGTTGGTGAGCTCGTACAACTCACCACAGAGCAATACAAGGCATGGCAAGGCAACCAACAGTAAGATGGCATATTTATGAAGCTAAGCATGGCAAGAGCAAGTTCATAGCAATCTTGGATCACTAACAACAATCATGGCAACATTGAACTTAATGTTAACAGGCTGACAGCAACATTATTTAGCAACTTTGGAGCAAGAATAAAACAAGTTACAACAAGCTATAAATACAACCAGAGGCATGGATGGCTATAGCATGACATGTATAACAAAACATCCTTAGTGAACATCTCCATATTATGCATGGAATGACTTGTAGCAGCAGGTTTATATAGCATCACAAAATAACAGATTCAGCCTAGCAAAACAGTAACAGCAAGTACACTACTTCACGAGCTCGATTCACTCACCACAAGTCATTGCATGACAAGATAAGCATAGCATCAGCAAGAATACATGTTTATGAAACTAACCAAGGCAAGAACAACTTCATAGCATGCAAGGACCAACTACAACAACCTTGGCAAAATTGAATAACATGTAAACAATCTGCTAGGAAACATTTTATAGCAAAAGTAGAGTAAGCAAATGACATGCTAGACTACTCCATAATTGCAAACAGGGGCATGAATGAATATAGAATAACCACATGTTCAAAACATCCTTACTGAAGTATCTCAAAATAAGCTTGATCTCTTTGTAGCATCAAGTTTACATGGCATAAAAATAACAGCAGAACAGGGCTGAAATCAGCAACATCACGAAGCCAAGTTTGAATGCTTGTTATAGTCATCACATTGATCACAAAAATACATGGAATACACCCTTGTAAAGATGGCATGATGTAGCACAAAACACATGTAGAGCTCATGCTCATAAGATGCACACATCAAACGCAACAAAAATGACAAATCACCAAGTTATAACAGTTTCAGCAGATTAACATCATATAGCACTCTTTCAACGATGATTCAAGCATCTAGATCAACTCAAACTAGCATGGCACAATGTAATCAAATGTAGAGCATCTCATGATGAACATTTTGACATATTACACGCACGAAACGGAGCAGTATGCAGCAAGTTATGATGCGATGAACAGGGCCACATTATGCAACAAAATTATAGGACTTAGACGAAATATCACCTTCGGATCTGAGTTGACCCGGGCACGGACGTCGAGGTGCGGCGCGATCTCGCCGGAGGACTTGCCGGAGAGGGGGGAAGAGCTCGCCGGAGGAGGGGAATCGCCGGATCCGGCGGTCTCCGACCGGATCTGGCCGGAGGCGGGGGCCGGTGATGAGGAGGAGGCCGGAGGCGGCTGCGAATGGCGACGGCGGCGCGGGACGCCGCCGAGGAGCACTAGGGCGGCGGACGGGCGGCACGACGCCGGAGAGAGGCGGCGGAGGAGCGGCTTCGGGCGGCGGCGGCCGGAGCGAGCTCTGGGCGGCGGGGTCGGACGCGCAAGGGCGGCGACGGGCGGAGGCGCGGGACGCTGGCGGTGGTGAGCGGGCACCGGCACGGAGACGGGCGCACGGGCCAGCGGCGGCGGCGGACGGGCTCCGCGGGCCCGAGTCGGGCCCAACGGGCCTCGCGCGGTGGGAGGAGAGAGAGAGGGCCGGCGGGGACAAGTGTCGGCGCGAGATTCGGCGGGCGGCGGAGGCGGACATGTCTGGCTGCGGCTGAACGTGTCCGGTGGCGGCGGGGAGGATTAGGCTAGGGTTTCATCCGCGAAAATTGTGGGGGAGGCACCTATTTATAGATTCTGGGAGCTAGGAGAGTCCAAATGGGGTGCGGTTTTCGCCCACATGATCGTGATCGAACGACCGAGAGCATGGAGGGGAGTTTGCTGGGTTTTGTGCCACTTTGGAGGGGTGTTGGGCTGCAAGACAAAAGGGGCTTTTACGGTTACCCGGTTAACCGTTAGAGTATCAAACGGACTCCAAATGGCACGAAACTTGACAGGCGGTCAACCGGTGGTATACCAAGGCCTCTTGGCAAACCTCGGACCATTTCGAGAAAGTTTAATACCCGCTGACAATAGGAGACAAAAAGGGGGACGCTGGAGGACATAGGAGTGCCGGATTGCAAAACGGACAACGGGGAAAATGCTCGGATGCATGAGACGAACACGTATGCAATACAATGCACATGATGACATGATAAAATGCAACACGCAAGCCAATGACATGGCAAAGACGACAAATAACTGGCAGACACCTGGCGCATCGAATCCGGGGCGTTACAACACGCCTTCACTAACAAGAGATCTCGTCCCGAGATCTTAGGACCGAGACGGGAGGGAAAAGGGATGAAGTGAAACAAGAACTCAAGAAAAGAAGCAAAGAATCGAGATCACTCGAGAAGAAGAGAGGAACAACGAGAATGACGAGAATCGAGAGCTCACGGAATCGGATAGACTATGAAACCACTCCGGTTAAAACGAGATAAGAAACGAATAAGACTGAAAGGATTTAGGCAGAACTCTGACTGAACATGGAAGAATAGAACATGGACTTCACCCAAAGAGATGGCACTTGGCGAGATGAACAATGCAATGCCTCTGGAAGAATTGAAAGAATGGAATGAAAAGAACTTAGAAGGAAGGATTGAACGGAGTTGTTGAGAAAATCAACAATGAAAATAATAAGCTTGTTGTGGACTTATGGTAACATCTCAAGATCCTAATTTGATAACCGACCACAAACGGAAATGATTGGATAGCTGAGAAGAACAAAGAAATGCAAAACTCCACTTCAATACAGAGATTTAATTGCACTCCGAAAAGCAAGAAGGAAAGATACTTGAGCTCCTTCGATAAGAATCTTGATGAACACTTGAGGAATGAATTAAATCATGAAGAACCACCATGAAGAACTCCGGTGACAAAAGGATGATTAGATAGAATGAAGGAAGAAAGAATAAGATGAGCCTTGCGATGATTTAGATGGAGGTTCCGACGAAATGGCTGAGGAAATTTGAACTCCGGAAACGAAAAGATGAAAACACTTGGAACTAGAATTTATTCCTCACGAACAAACTCCGAAGGAAAGGATTAACCACTTGGATGAAATAAGAATAAGATTTATTGTATGCTTATCCTTCATCAAATTAAATTGATGACAAGCAATGGATTTTGCATACTACTTATTCTTCTTGAAAAGGATTGAGAGGGGGTATAGCACAAAACTTGAGAAATTCTTCATGAACCACCGGTAGGATTGAAAGAACGAATGGATTAAAATGATAAACAAGGAAAAAGAATCTTGAACGAACCACCGTTAGAATTCGGAAATGACTAACGAAAGAGAAATAATCACCGGGAAGAATTAGAAGAACAAATATGTTAGAGGGGATTAGATGCAAAAGAACATAGAGATCATGAGCTGATTAACGAACACTTGAACAAAGCACCGAGATAATTGGATAAGGGTAGCTGAAATGTGAGGACGAAGAATTCTTCTGGAATGATGGCCTTCGGTGAAAGGAAACAGAAATCAACTTCTAAAATACTCCGGATGGGTAAGAAAGAATATCTGACAAATTGAAATAATTCAATAGGATGATATGAAAACTCTTCTTCGATCTTCAAATGATGACGAGAAACAGCACCAAAATTGCTGAGATACTCCGAGAGAATGAAAAGCGAAGAGGTTGAGCCAACAATGAAATGATTGGAAATTGATCTTGGACAAGCATCTGACTGATGAAATTCATTCTTACGTCACACTTGAAAAGAATTTGAGAATAACCCGGGGAGAATTAGAAGAGTCAGGTAAGATCCTAGGAAAAGACCTGTGGGTTAGGGCCCACTGAAGAGATAACACCGTTGAAAAGGATTGTTGAAAAGATAGATGATGCACCGGAACAAATGAAATATTTGAATGAGGTGACAACCTCGAATTAATTGGAACACAGACGAATCTCCTGAGATGTCTTCCGAACTCCGGGATAGTTAAATGGCGAGAGGCGAATGAGCAGGGAAAACACTTCGAGGAAAAAGGATATGATCAACCCGAAAAACTTGAATTGAGTCCACCGGAGAAGAGATGAAGAATTTCAAACAACAGATAATTCACCAGTTGAAACAATTGACGAAAGGCTGAAAAGGCTCCACACGAAAGAAATTGATGG
>NC_041387.1:628337515-628344712 GCF_002162155.2 Triticum dicoccoides
GGAAGAAAAGGGTGGGAGGGCGGGAAAAACAAAGGCAACTCGGGAGGGGGAACCGACGAATAACTTGAAGAGAAAGCACCAGTTGGAATAATTGAGAAAAGAAAGCAAAGACTTTGCACGAGTAGGATGGCTACTCGATTACGGACTCTGGCTCCGAGGAGAAAAGGGTGGGCGGGTGGGAAAAGAAAACAACTGAGGACAGAGAAACAACTTCGTTGAGAGTGAACTGAGGATTGAACTTGGCAAAGATGAAGAGGCTCGAGTCAACTTGACGAGAAATGCATCGAATGAAAAGAGCTGAGAACCCATGATTGGAAAACCAACTACGTGATCCTAAAGAAAAATTTGAAGGGGAAGAGGAGTAATTCAAAACACCTACGTCAAGATTCCTGACCAGAGCGACGAAGGGGCTGAGGAGTAAAAAGAATTCCTACTCTCCGATATAACTAGACTCCCAAAACGGTTTTCTTCTAGACTCAACAACGGCCAAACTACACGATCAATCAAGGGGGGCTCCTAAGGTCGGTCGAGGCTCTAATACCAACTTGCCACGCCCAAGATGCGACCCTATCCTAAAGGAACTCGAAGGTCCCACCAAGGATAGAAACACATCTTGAAGATGCTTTTGCAAGGTGGATATCATTACATCAACATTACATAATATATAGGGATACATACATAAGGCATACAATGCCACATGAATACAACATCATCTTACATATGAGCACCATCCGACTACGGATGAAACACAAATAGAAACTCATATGACATCCACCCTGCTAGCCCAGGCTGCCGACCTGGAACCTATCCCCTGATCGAAGAAGAAGCAGAAGAAGAACTCCAAAACAAGCAAACATCGCTCTCGCGTCATGATCATCACATAAACCTGTACCTGCAACTGTTGTTGTACTAATCTGTGAGCCACGAGGACTCAGCAATCCCATTACCATGGGTATCAAGACGAGCAAAGCTTAATGGGAAAGGAAGGGGTAAAGTGGTGAGGTTGCAGCAGCGACTAAGCATATATGGTGGCTAACATGCGCAAATAAGAGCGAGAAGAGAGGCAAAGGAACGGTCGTGAAGCTAGCAATGATCACGAAGTGATCCTGAACTCCTACTTACGTCAAACATAACCCAAAAACCGTGTTCACTTCCCAGACTCCGCCGAAAAGAGACTATCACGGCTACACACGCGGTTGATGCGTTTTAATTCGGATCTGGTGTCAAGTTATCTACAACCGGACATTAACAAATTCCCATCTGCCCATAACCGCGGGCACGGCTTTCGAAAGTTTATACCCTACAGGGGTGTCCCAACTTAGCCCATGAAAA
The DNA here is from genome assembly GCF_002162155.2 of Triticum dicoccoides. Classification (NCBI taxonomy): domain Eukaryota; kingdom Viridiplantae; phylum Streptophyta; class Magnoliopsida; order Poales; family Poaceae; genus Triticum; species Triticum dicoccoides. The sequence goes on from NC_041387.1 coordinate 628,338,848, forward strand.
GCTCTTGTGATCAACGAAGGATATACCTTCTCCTAGGAAGACCCGATCAGACTCGGAATCCCGGTTTACAAGACATTTCAACAATGGTAAAACAAGACCAGCAAAGCCGCCCGATGCACCGACAATCCCGATAGGAGCTGCACATATCTCGTTCTCAGGGCAACACCGGATGAGCAATCCGTACAACTAAAACCAGACCTCAAGTTTCCCTGAGGGGGCGCTACAAAGGGCTCTAGTTCGGACCAACACTTAGACAAGCATTGGCCCGGGGGGGCTATAATAAAGATGACCCTTGGGTTAATTACTCCAAAGGGAAAAGTAGGTGGTGGTGAGGCAAATGGTAAAACCAATGTTGGGCCTTGCTGGAGGAGTTTTATTCAAAGCGAACTGTCAAGGGGGTCCCATAAATCACCCAACCGCGTAAGGAACGCAAAATCCGGGAACATAACACCGGTATGATGGAAACTAGGGCGGCAAGATTGGAACAAAACACAAGGCATAAGGCCGAGTCTTCCACCCTTTACCAAGTATATAGATGCATTAATTTAATAAGAGATATTGTGATATCCCAACATAATCCTGTCCACCATGGAGCAATCTTCAACTTCACCTGCAAGTAACAATGCTATAAGAGGGGCTGAGCAAAGCGGTAACATGGCCAAACAACGGTTTGCTAGGAAGGGTGAAAAGGTTAGAGGCTGACATGGCAATTGGGAGGCTTGAAGAGTAAAAGATAGATAGCGCAGCATAGCGATACAACAAAGCAACTAGCATAGCAAAGATAGTAGTGAGATCCAGGGTAGCGGTCATCTTGCCTAAAATCCCGCAAGGAAGAAGAATGAGTCCATGAAGAAGACGAACGGATGAAGCCGAACCAAGCATAGACGAACGAATCCTCACGATCGCAACGAAACAGGAACTATCGAGAAGAAGCACACAACATAGTAAACACACCACACATGAACAAAACATAATGCACAAACAAGTATGACACAAGACAAGACTACATGAAGCTACTCATGGTAAGAGATGATGCAAACAAGAACAACACATCCAGGCAAGTTTAAATGAGGCCGGAAACAACATATAACAATTCCGGTAAGTCCTCATATGCAAGTTTCGAAATTGGTCCAGATCTGAATAAACCTTATGTTCAAGTTGTTAAACAGCAAGCTAACATGCACCAAGATGATCTACACGAGATTCTAGTCAAGTTACATATAAAGTTCATTTAATTCGGAGCTACGGCCTAGAAGATATGAGCAAAACAAGTTAACATGGCATTGATGCAAAATGCATACAAACATCAAGCAAACACCTCAAAACAAGGATGCAACATGATGATATGAAACTATATGCAAAGTCAAGCAAGTTTCATATAGAGCACACCCAAAACGGAGCAACGGTTCAACACACACACACTATACAAGTTATAACAACAATCTGACCAAAACAGCAACTAGGCATATTGCAAGCATCAAAACAATATACTACAGCGGCTCAACATGATAACAAAAGGTATGGACATGATGTACAGGTAAAGCATAACGAAACATGAACACTGAGCTATCTCCAGAAATCACTAGAACATGCTCAAACACACATGACAAGATTGCAACTAATAATAGTTACAGATTTAGCAGAAATAACATCAGGTTGCAATGTTTAGAGCTATCAAATAACATGTTACAGGAACTTATCATGGCAAACAAAGGCATGTCATAAATCTACTAATTGCATAAAATAAAAGTCCTTTACTGACCATGAGCCAAAAAGGAACAGAAAATATGATGGCACCCATGTAAACATGGCAAATGATATGACAGATTCATACATGGCAGGAACAACGATAATTAGGCATGTTGGTGAGCTCGTATAACTCACCACAGAGCAATACAAGGCTTGGCAAGGCAACCAACAGTAAGATGGCATATTTATGAAGCTAAGCATGGCAATAGCAAGTTCATAACATGCTTGGATCACTAACAACAATCATGGCGACATTGAACTTAATGTTAACAGGCTGACAGCAACATTATTTAGCAACTTTGGAGCAAGAATAAAACAAGTTACAGCAAGCTATAAATGCAACCAGAGGCATGAATGGATAGCGCATGACATGTATAACAAAACATCCTTAGTGAACATCTCCATATTATGCATGGAATGACTTGTAGCAGCAGGTTTACATAGCATAACAAAATAACAGATTCAGCCTAGCAAAACAGTAACAGCAAGTACACTACTTCACGAGCTCAATTTACTTACCACAAGTCATTGCATGACAAGATAATCATAGCATCAGCAAAATACATGTTTATGAAACTAACCAAGGCAAGAACAACTTCATAGCATGCAAGGACCAACTACAACAACCTTGGCAGAATTGAATAACATGTAAACAATCTGCTAGGAAACATTTTATAGCAAAAGTAGAGTAAGCAAATGACATGCTAGACTACTCCATAATTGCAAACAGGGGCATGAATGAATATAGAATAATCATATGTTCAAAATATCCTTACTGAAGTATCTCAAAATAAGCTTGGATCTCTCTGTAGCATCAAGTTTACATGGCATAAAAATAATAGCAGAACAGGGACTGAAATCAGCAACATCACGAAGCCTAGTTTGCATGCTTGTTATAGTCACCACATTGATCAGAAAATAACATGGCATACACCCCGATGCGCCGACAATCCCGATAGGAGCTGCACATATCTCATTCTCAGGGCAACACCGGATGAGCAATCCGTACAACTAAAACCAGACCTCAAGTTTCCCTGAGGGGGGCGCTGCAACGGGCTCTAGTTCGGACCAACACTTAGATAAGCATTGGCACGAGGGGGGGGGCTATAATAAAGATGACCCTTGGGTTAATTACTCCCAAGAGAAAAGTAGGTGGTGGTGAGGCAAATGGTAAAACCAATGTTGGGCCTTGCTGGAGGAGTTTTATTCAAAGCGAATTGTCAAGGGGGTCCCATAAATCACCCAACCGCGTAAGGAACGCAAAATCCGGGAACATAACACCGGTATGACGGAAACTAGGGCGACGAGAGTGGAACAAAACACCAGGCATAAGGCCGAGTCTTCCACATTTTACCAAGTATATAGATGCATTAATTTAATAAGAGATATTGTGATATCCCAACATAATCCTGTCCACCATGGAGCAATCTTCAACTTCACCTGCAACTAACAACGCTATAAGAGGGGCTGAGCAAAGCGGTAACATGGCCAAACAACGGTTTGCTAGGAAGGGTGAAAAAAGTTAGAGGCTGACATGGCAATTGAGAGGCTTGAAGAGTAAAAGATAAGTAGCGTAGCATAGCGATACAACGAAGCAACTAGCATAGCAAAGATAGTAGTGAGATCCAGGGTAGCGGTCATCTTGCCTGAAATCCCGCAAGGAAGAAGAACGATTCCATGAAGAAGACGAATGAATGAAGCCGAACCAAGCGTAGACGAACGAATCATCACGATCACAACAAAACAGGAACTATCAAGAAGAAGCACACAACATAGTAAACACACCACACATGAACAAGACATGATGCACAAACAAATATGACGCAAGACAAGACTACATGAAGCTACTCATGGCAAGAGATGATGCAAACAAGAACAACATATCCAGGCAAGTTTAAATGAGGCCGGAAACAACATATAACAATTCCGGTAAGTCCTCATATGCAAGTTTCGAAATTGGTCCAGATCTGAATAAACCTTATGTTCAAGTTGTTAAACAGCAAGTTAACATGCATCAAGATGATCTACACGAGATTCTAGTCAAGTTACATATAAAGTTCATTTAATTCGGAGCTACGGCCTAGAAGATATGAGCAAAACAAGTTAACATGGCATTGATGCAAAATGCATACAAACATCAAGCAAACACCTCAAAACAAGGATGCAACATGATAATATGAAATTGCATGCAAAATCAAGCAAATTTCATATAGAGCACACTCAAAACGGAGCAACGGTTCAACACACACACACTATACAAGTTATAACAACAATTTGTCCAAAACAGCAACTAGGCATATTGCAAGCATCAAAACAATATGCTACAGCGGCTCAACATGATAAAAAAAAGGCATGGACATGATGTACAGGTAAAGCATAACGAAACATGAACACTGAGCTATCTCCAGAAATCACTAGAACATGCTCAAACACACATGGCAAGATTGCAACTAATAATAGTTACAGATTTGGCAGAAATAATATCAGGTTGCAATGTTTAGAGCTATCAAACAACATGTTACAGGAAATTATCATGGCAAAAAAAGGCATGACATGAATCTACTAATTGCATAGAACAAAAGTCCTTTACTGACCAAGAACCAAAAAGGAACAGAAAATATGATGGCACCCATGTAAACATGGCAAATGATATGACAGATTCTTACATGGCAGGAACAAAGATAATTAGGCATGTTGGTGAGCTCGTACAACTCACCACAGAGCAATACAAGGCATGGCAAGGCAACCAACAGTAAGATGGCATATTTATGAAGCTAAGCATGGCAAGAGCAAGTTCATAGCAATCTTGGATCACTAACAACAATCATGGCAACATTGAACTTAATGTTAACAGGCTGACAGCAACATTATTTAGCAACTTTGGAGCAAGAATAAAACAAGTTACAACAAGCTATAAATACAACCAGAGGCATGGATGGCTATAGCATGACATGTATAACAAAACATCCTTAGTGAACATCTCCATATTATGCATGGAATGACTTGTAGCAGCAGGTTTATATAGCATCACAAAATAACAGATTCAGCCTAGCAAAACAGTAACAGCAAGTACACTACTTCACGAGCTCGATTCACTCACCACAAGTCATTGCATGACAAGATAAGCATAGCATCAGCAAGAATACATGTTTATGAAACTAACCAAGGCAAGAACAACTTCATAGCATGCAAGGACCAACTACAACAACCTTGGCAAAATTGAATAACATGTAAACAATCTGCTAGGAAACATTTTATAGCAAAAGTAGAGTAAGCAAATGACATGCTAGACTACTCCATAATTGCAAACAGGGGCATGAATGAATATAGAATAACCACATGTTCAAAACATCCTTACTGAAGTATCTCAAAATAAGCTTGATCTCTTTGTAGCATCAAGTTTACATGGCATAAAAATAACAGCAGAACAGGGCTGAAATCAGCAACATCACGAAGCCAAGTTTGAATGCTTGTTATAGTCATCACATTGATCACAAAAATACATGGAATACACCCTTGTAAAGATGGCATGATGTAGCACAAAACACATGTAGAGCTCATGCTCATAAGATGCACACATCAAATGCAACAAAAATGACAAATCACCAAGTTATAACAGTTTCAGCAGATTAACATCATATAGCACTCTTGCAACGATGATTAAGGAATCTAGATCAACTCAAACAAGCATGGCATAATGGAATGAAATGTAGAGCATCTCATGCTGAACATTTTGACATATTACACGCACAAAATGGAGCAATATGCAACAAGTTATGATGCGATGAACAGGGCCACATTATGCAACAAAATTACAGGACTTAGACGAAATATCACCTCCGGATCTGAGTTGACCCGGGCACGGACGTCGAGGTGCGGCGCGATCTCGCCGGAGGACTTGCCGGAGAGGGGGGAAGAGCTCGTCGGAGGAGGGGAATCACCGGATCCGGCGGTCTCCGACCGGATCTGGCCGGAGGCGGGGGCCGGTGATGAGGAGGAGGCCGGAGGCGGCTGCGAATGGCGACGGCGGCGCGGGACGCCGGTGAGGAGCATCGGGGCTGCGGACGGGCGGCACGGCGCCGGAGAAAGGCGGCGGAGGAGCGGCTTCAGGCGGCG
>NC_041387.1:628345454-628370710 GCF_002162155.2 Triticum dicoccoides
GCACGGGCCAGCGGCGGCTGCGGACAGGCTTCGCGGGCCCGAGCCAGGCCCGGCGGGCCTCGCGCGGTGGGAGGAGAGAGAAAGGGCCGACGGGGACAGGTGTCGGCGCGGGATTCGGCGGGCGGCGGAGGCGGACATGTCCGGCTGCGGCCGGACATGTCCGGTGGCGGCGGGGAGGATTAGGCTAGGGTTTCATCCGCGAAAATTGTGGGGGAGGCACCTATTTATAGATTCTGGGAGTTAGGAGAGTCTAAATGGGGTGCGGTTTTCGCCCACACGATCGTGATCGAACGACCGAGAGCATGGAGGGGGGTTTGCTGGGTTTTGGGCCACTTTGGAGGGGTGTTGGGTTGCAAGACAAAAGAGGCTTTTACGGTTACACGGTTAACCGTTGGAGTATCAAACGGACTCCAAATGGCACGAAACTTGACAGGCGGTCTACCGGTGGTATACCAAGGCCGCTTGGCAAACCTCGGGCCATTCCGAGAAAGTTTAACACCCGCTTACAACAGGAGACAAAAAGGGGGACGCCAGAGGACATAGGAGTGCCGGATTGCAAAACGGACAACGGGGAAAATGCTCGGATGCATGAGACGAACACGTATGCAATGCAATGCACATGATGACACGATAAAATGTAACACGCAAGCCAATGACATGGCAAAGACGACAAATAACTGGCAGACACCTGGCACATCGAATCCGGGGCGTTACACTCCCCCTGTGTAAAACGCTTTTAAATTGGTGCAAAATGTTGTGGTTCGATGGTATGGGACTAAAAAAGACGCAGTAGCCCCAGCCTTACCGACCGGCATTGCTCCCGTTCCGGCGCCCGTCCCCTTCATCCCTTCATTGCAGCACGATACATCGTCATGGGGAGCGACGGAGCCGTGCCGACGTGCGGCCCCCGGGCTCCTACTCCACTCACGGTGGTTGCCTTCCCTTCTCACTAACGTCAATGGTGGTGCGGCAAGGTTGGAGGGGGTGGAGATAGTCGCCCCATTTCCGCGGCGGCGGACGGAGCTGCTCTCCGGTGAGGTATTCGGGGGAGGAGATGCCGATCGATGGTGGAGTGAATAGGAAGAACGGCTGGACAGTGTACGTTTTTTTTGAGGCACTGGACAGTGTACGTCTTTTTAGACAAAATTGGACTTTTTTTTGAGACAACAAACTAGACAGTTGTACGTACAGCGGCGTCCCCGGCCTTAATTATCTCCTAGGTAGGCCCATAGAGACGCCGGTCCAGGCCCTCTGTAAATTCGGCCCAGTATGCATTGTAGATAGCGCCGCAGATCAGAAATTCGGCCCGTGCTATTCACATCTATTCTCCAACGGTTAGAAGCGGGCCGCGGCGGCCGCCGATATCCGCGGCCGCCACCCAGGCTCTCCGCCGCGGCCGGAGAGAGTCGGAGGTTTTCGGGCTGTAGGCGAAGGCCTCGTGAGTGGTGCAGCAGATGGGCACGGACGAGCACCTCTGCCTCCGAGGACGCTATGCTACCATCCCGGCGCTTCTCGTCTCCGTGGAGCTCCTCCTCACGCCGGGCAGCGACGCCGCCACACCTCTTCTCACAGGTTTGGTTCCTCACGTCCTCTCACGCCGTGGAGACTCGAACTGGTTTCATTGGATTTGGATAAGATGCACAACACTGCACACACAAGATCTTGCTCCATCAACCAACACGGTATTCCATCTTGAACAGTAAAGTCAAATGGATCTTCTTTCTTGCATAGACACACTTTCTACAATTGCCATGATATACTTGGATCCATATTGCACCATAGCTCTAGCTATGATATTTGGCAAACAAAAGTGTAAAATCCCTTGACTTGACATTTCAAGAAACTTTCATTACCCCTGCATTTGGATTTATTTTGGCAAGGGCAAAGCTAGGGGAAAATCCCACATTGTATACTTCTATTTCACTTTAACCCTTTTGATTAGGTTGTTCTTTTATTTTGTTCTTTTGATTAAGTAAACATACAACCTATTGTTGGTATATTCTTGAAGATGTATTATCCGGATTTTGGCAGTTGTTCTATACATTATGTTTATCTCTTCCTGCCAAAAATTGCTCAATCTAAACTCCTTGTAATATCATACACATGATTAAGATATTCTTCCTGCTGACGCAGGTGTTTTCCTGAGTCACGAAGGGAAGTGTTTGTCTTAAAAGTGTTTATACTGTGTAGTGAGGTGCTGCTAGACCTGCATCTTGAGAAGGTGGATGTGTCGTCTTTTAGGTTTTGCCATGTTTCATTATCACTATCATTAATATTTCTTCTGAAGTATTGTTATCCTGTGTCTACTTGTTGCAGTACCTTTCATCCTCGGAGTTGAGGAAGAGCAATGCTTGGTCCTTGCAGGAAAATATGATGAGTTGAAAATTACTCTGCAAGATGTAGGCCTTCTTGTTCTGATTTACTCTGTGACTATTTGATTGCATGTGACGAAGAAGATCATGTCGCCCCAAAGGTGGAGATCAAAGGAGCAATATGATATTGGCCATATCATGTCACTATTTGATTGCATGTGATGTTTATCATGTTTTTGCATCTTATTTTCTTAGAACGACAGTAGTAAATAAGATGATCCCTCATAATAATTTCAAGAAAGTGTTCGCCCTAACTGTGCGCCGTTGCGAAAGTTCGTTGTTTCGAAGCACCACGTGATGATCGGGTGTGATAGATTCTAACGTCCACATACAACGGGTGTAAGATAGATTTACACATGCAAAACACTTAGGTTGACTTGATGAGCCTAGCATGTGCAGACATGGCCTCGGAACACAAGAGACCGAAAGGTCGAACATGAGTTGTATAGAAGATACGATCAACATGAAGATGTTCACCGATGATGACTAGTCCGTCTCACGTGATGATCGGACACGGTCTAGTTGACTCGGATCATGGATCACTTAGATGACTAGAGGGATGTCTATCTGAGTGGGAGTTCATTAAATAATTTGATTAGATGAACTTAATTATCATGAACTTAGTCTAAAAACTTTTGCAATATGTCTTGTAGATCAAATGGCCCACGCTAATGTTGCCCTCAACTTCAACGCGTTGCTAGAGAAAACCAAGATGAAAGACGATGGCAGCAACTACACGGACTGGGTCCGGAACTTGAGGATCATCCTCATAGCTGCCAAAAGAGCATATGTCCTAGATGCACCGCTAGGTGAAGCACCCGTCTTCCCCGCAACTTAAGACGTTATGAACGTCTGGCAGTCGCGTGTTGATGACTACTCCCTCGTTCAGTGCGGCATGCTTTACAGCTTAGAACCGGGGCTCCAAAAGTGTTTTGAGCAACACGGAGCATATGAGATGTTCGAAGAGCTGAAAATGGTTTTCCAAGCTCATGCCCGGCTCGAGAGATATGAAGTCTCCGACAAGTTCTATAGTTGTAAGATGGAGGAAAATAGTTCTGTCAGTGAGCACATACTCAAAATGTCTGGGTTGCACAACCGCTTGTCCCAGCTGGACATTAACCTCCCGGACGAGGCGGGCATTGAAAGAATCCTTCAGTCGCTCCCACCTAGCTACAAGAGCTTTGTGATGAACTACAATATGCAGGGGATGGTGAAAACTATTCCTGAAGTATTTTCAATGCTGAAATCAGCGGAGGTGGAAATCAAAAAGGAACATCAAGTGTTGATGGTCAATAAAACCACTAGTTACAAGAAAGGCAAGGGTAAAAATAACTTCAAGAAGGACGGCAAGGGAGTTGTCGCGCCCGGTAAGCCAGTTGCCGGGAAGAAGCCAAAGCATGGACCCAAACCTGAGACTGAGTGCTTTTATTGCAAGGGAAGCGGACACTGGAAGCGGAACTGCCCCAAGTACTTAGCAGACAAGAAGGCCGGCAACCTAAAGGTATATGTGATATACATGTAATTGATGTGTACCTTACCAGTACTCGTAGTAGCTCCTGGGTATTTGATACCAGTGCAGTTGCTCATATTTGTAACTCAAAACAGGAGCTGCGGAATAAATGGAGACTGGCGAAGGACAAGGTGACGATGCGCGTCAGGAATGGTTCCAAGGTCGATGTGATCGCCGTCGGCATGCTACCTCTACATTTACCTACGGGATTAGTTTTAAACCTCAATAATTGTTATTTAGTGCCAGCTTTGAGCATGAACATTGTATCTGGATCTCATTTAATACGAGATGGCTACTCATTGAAATCCGAGAATAATGGTTGTTCTATTTATATGATAGATATGTTTTATGGACATGCCCCACTGGTCAACGGTTTATTCTTAATGAATCTCGAACGTGATGTTACACATATTCATAGTGTGAATACCAAAAGATGTAAGATTAATAATGATAGTCCCACATATCTGTGGCACTACCGCCTTGGTCACATTGGTGTCAAACGCATGAAGAAGCTCCATACAGATGGACTTTTGGAGTCTCTTGATTTCGAATCATTTGACACGTGCGAACCATGCCTCATGGGTAAAATGACCAAGACTCCGTTCTCCGGAACAATGGAGCGAGCAACCAACTTATTGGAAATTATACATACTGATGTATGCGGTCCAATGAGCGTTGAGGCTCGTGGTGGCTATCGTTATGTTCTCACCCTCACTAATGACTTGAGTAGATATGGGTATGTTTACTTGATGAAGCACAAGTCTGAGACCTTTGAAAAGTTCAAGGAATTTCATAATGAGATAGAGAATCAACGTGACCGAAAAATAAAGTTCTTATGATCAGATCGTGGAGGAGAATATTTAAGTCATGAATTTGGTACGCACTTAAGGAAATGTGGAATCGTTTCACAACTCACGCCACCTGGAACACCTCAGCGTAATGGTGTGTCCGAACGTCGTAATCGCACTCTATTGGATATGGTGCAATCTATGATGTCACTCACCGATTTACCGCTACCATTTTGGGAATACGCTCTAGAGACAGCTACATTCACTTTAAATAGGGCACCATCTAAATCCGTTGAGACTACACCGTATGAATTATGGTTTGGGAAGAAACCTAAGCTGTCGTTTCTAAAAGTTTGGGGATATGTTGCTTATGTCAAGAAACTTCAACCTGAAAAGCTCGAACCCAAGTCGGAAAAATGTGTCTTCATAGGATACCCTAAGGAAACCATTGGGTATACCTTCTACCTTAGATCCGAAGGCAAGATCTTTGTTTCCAAGAATGGGTCCTTTCTGGAGAAAGAGTTTCTCTCGAAAGAAATAAGTGGGAGGAAAGTAGAACTCGATGAAGTACTGCCTCTTGAACCAGAAAGTAGCGCAGCTCAGGAAGATGTCCCTGTGGTTCCTGCACCGACTGAAGAGGAAGTTAATGATGATGATCAAGGTACTTCGGATCAAGTTGCTACTGAACTTCGTAGGTCCACAAGGACACGTTCCACACCAGAATGGTATGGCAACCCTGTCCTGGAAATTATGTTGTTAGACAACGGTGAACCTTCGAACTATGAAGAAGCTATGGCGGGCCCAGATTCCAACAAATGGCTAGAAGCCATGCAATCCGAGATAGGATCCACGTATGAAAACAAAGTATGGACTTTGACAGACTTGCCCGATGATCGGCGAGCGATAGAAAACAAATGGATCTTTAAGAAGAAGACGGACGCGGATGGTAATGTTACCATCTATAAAGCTTGACTTGTCGCTAAGGGTTATCGGCAAGTTCAAGGGGTTGACTATGATGAGACCTTCTCTCCCGTAGCAAAGTTGAAGTCCGTCCGAATCATGTTAGCAATTGTCGCATACTATGATTATAAGATATGGCAAATGGACGTCAAAACGGCATTCCTTAACGGCTATCTTAAGGAAGAACTGTATATGATGCAGCCGGAAGGTTTTGTCGATCCTAAGAATTCTAACAAGGTATGCAAGCTCCAGCGATCCATTTATGGGCTGGTGCAAGCATCTCGGAGTTGGAACATTTGCTTTGATGAGATGATCAAAGCGTTTGGTTTATGCAGACTTATGGAGAAGCCTGCGTTTACAAGAAAGTGAGCAGGAGCTCTGTAGCATTTCTCATATTATAGGTAGATGACATATTTTTTATGGGAAATGATATAGAACTTTTGGACAGCATTAAGGCCTACTTGAATAAGTGTTTTTCAATGAAGGACCTTGGAGAAGCTGCTTACATATTAGGCATCAAGATCTGTAGAGATAGATCGAGACGCCTCATAGGTCTTTCACAAAGCACATACCTTGATAAGATATTGAAGAAGTTCAATATGGATCAGTCCAAGAAGGGGTTCTTGCCTGTGTTGCAAGGTGTGAAATTGAGCTCGACTCAATGCCCGACCACGGCAGAAGATAGAGAAAAGATGAGTGTCATCCCCTATGCCTCGGCTATAGGGTCTATTATGTATGCCATGTTGTGTACCAGACCTGATGTAAACCTTGTCGTAAGTTTGGTAGGAAGGTACCAAAGTAATCCCAGCATGGAACACTGGACAGCGGACAAGAATATACTGAAGTACCTGAAAAGGACTAAGGATATGTTTCTCGTTTATGGAGGTGACGAAGAGCTTGTCGTAAAGGGTTACGTCGACGCTAGCTTCGACACAGATCTGGATGACTCTATGTCACTAATCGGATATGTGTATATTTGGAATGGTGAGGTAGTAAGCTGGTGCAGTTGCAAGCAAAGCATCATGGCGGGATCTACATGTGAAGCGGAGTACATGGCAGCCTCGGAGGCAGCACATGAAGCAATATGGATGAAGGAGTTCATCACCGACCTAGGAGTCATACCCAATGCGTCGGGGCCGATCACTCTCTTCTGTGGCAACACTGGGCTATTGCCCTTGCCAAGGAGCCCAGGTTTCACAAGAAGACCAGGCACATCAAGCGTCGCTTCAACTCCATTCGTGAAAATGTTCAAGATGGAGACATAGATATTTGCAAAGTGCATACGGATCTGAATGTCGCAGATCCGTTGACTAAACCTCTTCCGCGAGCAAAACATGATCAACACCAGAACTCTATGGGTGCTCGATTCATCACGATGTAACTAGATTATTGACTCTAGTGCAAGTGGGAGACTGTTGGAAATATGCCCTAGAGGCAATAATAAAATGATGATTATTATATTTCCTTGTTCATGATAATTGTCTATTATTCATGCTATAATTGTGTTATCCGGAAATCGTAATACATGTGTGAATACATAGACCACAACATGTCCCTAGTGAGCCTCTAGTTGACTAGCTCATTGATCAAGAGATAGTCATGGTTTCCTTACTATGGACATTGGATGTCATTGATAACGGGATCACACCATTAGGAGAATGATATGATGGACAAGACACAATCCTAAGCATAGCACAAGATCGTATAGTTCGTTTGCTAGAGCTTTTCTAATGTCAAATATCATTTCCTTAGACCATGAGATCGTGTAACTCCCGGATACCGTAGGAGTGCTTTGGGTGTACCAAATGTCACAACGTAACTGGGTGACTATAAAGGTATACTACAGGTATCCCCGAAAGTATCTGTTGGGTTGACACGGATCGAGACTGGGATTTGTCACTCCGTATGACGGAGAGGTATCTCTGGGCCCACTCGGTAATGCATCATCATAATGAGCTCAATGTGACCAAGTGGTTGGTCACAGAATCATGCATTACGGTACGAGTAAAGTGACTTGCCGGTAACGAGATTGAACGAGGTATTGGGATACCGATGATCGAATCTCGGGCAAGTAACGTACCGATTGACAAAGGGAATTGTATACGGGATTACTTGAATCCTCGACATCGTGGTTCATTCGATGAGATCATCATGGAACATGTGGGAGCCAACATGGGTATCCAGATCCCGCTATTGGTTATTGGCTGGAGAACTGTCTCGGTCAATGTCTGCGTGATTCCCGAACCCGTAGGGTCTACACACTTAAGGTTCGGTGATGCTAGGGTTGTCGAGATATTAGTATGCGGTAACCCGAAAGTTTCTCGGAGTCCCGGATGAGATCCCGGACGTCACGAGGAGTTCCGGAATGGTCCGGAGGTGAAGAATTGTATATAGGAAGTCCAGTTTTGGCCACCGGGAAAGTTTCGGGGGTCACCGGTATTGTACCGGGACCATCGGAAGGGTCCCGGGGGGTCCACCGGGTGGGGCCACCTATCCTGGAGGGCCACATGGGCTGAAGTGGGAAGGGAACCAGCCCCTGGTGGGCTGGTGTGCCCCCCTTGGGCATCCCCCTGCGCCTAGGGTTGGAAACCCTAGGGGTGGGGGGCACCCCACTTGACTTGGGGGGCAAGTCCCCCCCCTTGGTCGCCGCCCCCCTTGAGATTGGATCTCTAGGGGGTCAGCGCCCCCCCCTAGGGCCCCTATGTAAAGAGGGGGAGGGAGGGCTGTGCACCCTAGTCCCTGGCGCCTCCCTCTCCCTCTCGCTGAGCTTGGCGAAGCCCTGCCGAGATCGCCGCTACTTCCACCACCACGCCGTCGTGCTGCTGGATCTCCATCAACCTCTCCTTTCCCCTTGCTGGATCAAGAAGGAGGAGACGTCTTCCCCAACCGTACGTGTGTTGAACGCGGAGGTGCCGTCCGTTCGGCACTAGGATCTTCGGTGATTTGGATCACGACGAGTACGACTCCCTCAACCCCGTTCACTTGAACGCTTCCGCTCACGATCTACAAGGGTATGTAGATGCACTCCTCTCTCTCGTTGCTAGATGACTCCATAGATTGATCTTGGTGAAGTGTAGAAAAATTTTATTTTCTGCAACGTTCCCCAACTACTAGTTCTAAAACAAAATAACCGAGTAGTGCTGGCTTAGCGTCATCCGACTCGGCTATGCATTGATTTTCATCATGTTTTTCCGATGCTCCTGAATTGGCTATCTTGAAGGACTTTGGACCTGGCTTTATGTTTCCGTAACCAAAACAATTACAGAATATACGTCTCATTTGATACCAAATGTTAGACAGGCATGAAACAAGCAAAGCTACCCATATGAATATAATTTTAAGTCGGCATAATGGGAAAAGCTTTGGTTGCAATGAGTTATCACTACCGGTCTCTATGAATGATACCATGTGTTGACTATCATGATTAGTGACAAGATCATTCCTAACAAACAGATTACTCATTTCGATTGGTCTTTCAAAATTAATTAGAATCTTACTAACAGGTGCATCAACAATATGATTTTGACCGAACCGAAAATTGAATAAACTATCTGCTAGGTGTACCTTTGTGAAGACGTTGGAAGGAAGAAATGGTTGCGCCACTAGAAGAATACCTTGCTCCACTTCTGAATAATTCTCCAATGCCTCGTCCTCTTTTTCTGGATCTCGTTCTTCATCACTCGGATTGTCTGAGTAGATTTCACTCGGATTGCCCGAGTATATTTCAGTCGGATTGCCCGAGTGGATTTCATTCGGATGCTCTTTGTCAGTTGAACTTTGATCGGCTGCATTTTCTTGTTCTTGATATTCATCATTAATGGAACTGTGTTCGGCCATATTACTTTGTTGATGCTCATTAATATTTTTGGCATGAAACTCATAGGGTAGCATGTAAGCTCCCTTACATCTAGAAAAATCGAGGACAGCCAATTTTTTGCGTTTGTCATTCCTTTGCTCAGCGAAGCTTGCATCTTCTATTTTGGTACACTTGGTAATAAATGGCTTGATGCACTCGGCATTAGCTATCTCAGTGCTCAATCTGGTTTCAACCGAATCCACTGTATTACCCAAGTGAATCATTTTTTGTTGATTTGCTTGCAAAGCTTCTTTTTTATCTTGCCTTAAGAGTGTAGAAGGTCCAACATGGTTGCTATATGGAGAAAGGCACTTGATGTACTCTTGCAAATCTTCCTCTCCACCCTTCTTCTTGACTGCTTCATAAGCCCGTCAATATTATGCTGGTAATTCCTCAAGGGTAGGTCTAGTAAATTCATTAATGCTATTCCCTATAAGCTCTGGCTTGTTCTTGTCCACTTGGGCCACATATTTTTCTTGAAACTTAGCCCTGCTTGGATCGACTTGCCCCCCAATACTTTTACGATCTTTTGGCAATTATTGATGTTGCTGAAATTTTGCGATTGTATAGGGGGTCTATAACATGCTGCAATGATAAGTGAAGACATGTGCACTGTTGTTGAGTATTTTCTCACGCCAATTTGATCAATCGGCAACACTTCGTCTTCTTTCAAAACCCTAGCTCTTATTGCCCCATAATCAGGAACCAATCCCTTTTCGTGCTGCTCAAGGCAAATAGCACTAATCTTCTTATTTTGGGCTAAACTTTTTAATGCATCCAGAGCCACCTCATCTCCTGCAATATTAGGCACATATGCTCCTGCAGAATCTCCATTCACTCGACCAAGGTGATCCGAGTCATGAATATTTTTAGTTTCATATGCCACTGAACAATTAATATCACGAGGTGTAGTATATATATGATGTTTGAGGATAACCAGCCAAATAGCTAATGGAAGCATGGCCGATTCCCCCATCCATCGACATGTTTGGGGATGAACCCGCGTATTGCGAGCCCGCTGCCGATGGATAAAACTGTGAGACGCTCTCATGTACATCAGGTGTCATATATTTATCACTCGAACAAATCGTGTTGTTCACCGGCATATTGAAAGATGTTGCCGATGCATGAAAGTTCAGATTCATAAGTTCATGTCGCGATTCTGTAAATTCCAAGTTTCTCCAACGGAATAACTAGTCGGCCTTTGCTCGTTAGGGCTAGCCGACATGACATGTCCATTGAAAGATCTAGCAACATCAACATAATGGCTATTTGCATCTATGTAAGGATATTGATGATACATGTTACCGTTGTAGATTGCAGCCGCTTGATGACGCTCTCCTCGTAGCAAGAACAGGTTGGAGACTGTTCAAAGCTTAGTCCCTAGCGGAGTCGCCAAAAAGTGTGTTGACACACGAACACGTCACCATGTATCCTCTATGCCGGGGGTGATGCACCGCAGCTTACGTCAAAGGAGACCCGACCGACACCGCGATACGCAAGACGGTCGGCGGGCGCTTTTGTAGACCCGAAGCCCCGCTTGCCCGGGAGGGACCCCATCAGGGATCGCGACGGCTATGGGCTGCTCCAGGTCGATTCGCTCGCCCCTAGAGCCTCGTGGATCCGCAGCCCTCCAGCATGAAGAACTAGTGAAGAATGAGAAGAAAGATACAAGGGAGAGACAAAAAGTAGATGAACACGAAAAAGTAGTAGATTGATTTGTTCGATTGTGTGTTGTTCAATCGGCAGTCACCCCTTAGGAATCTAAGAGGCGGCTGGACTTCCCGTGCAAGGAAAAAGTTTGGATTCACGTCCAAAACCCTAGTCAAATTCGGATTGGTTTTATCCGAACTTTCCAGTCTAAAACTGGTTGCACATTGCGGGTCTTTTTTGTGGTGGTAAAGAACCTCGGATGGAAATGAGTCCAAAAGCAATCTTGACCGTTTCGACGAGATGAACAACTTTCATGTTGAACGTTTTTTCGTCAGAGGTCGCCTTGAGGGTCAAGTCGCTCGCGCAAAATAGCTAATTATTCACGCAGCTCATCAGACATACCCACATGGTTCCGGGCGTCATATTTTGCACACTGGAGGGTCGCACTGTGCGGGCTCTAACTTTTGCATACGACTTCAGATTGGGACGATCTTTATATCAAAATCAATCGATTCGATGAGACGCACAACTTCCGTGCAGAACACTTTTCCATCCGAGATCATCTGAATTAGCTTTTGAGTCCATCTTCAACTTCTCGTCTGATTGACTATCACAGCCTCCACCCCGGCAAGCTTTCCACCCGGGTAAACTTTCCACACCGGCAAGCTTTCACACCGGCTAGGTTTCACCCCAGCAAGCTTTCTACCCCGGCAAGGGTTCCTCCCTGACAAGGTTTCTCCCCCAGCAAGATTTCACACCGGCAAGCTTCCATGCCGGCAAGCCTTCACACCGGCAAGGTTACCCCGGCAAGCCTTCACACCGGCAAGCTTTCACACTGGCAAGGTTTTCACCCCGGCATGCCGCTTTATGATCGTGCCACTTCTGAGCGTCAACACCGGTTTTAAGGTCAAACATGCACTGGGATGCTGATATATGCCAATGGTATCATTACTAAGGAAGAAAAAGAACTCTAGGGTTCCATGTTTGGTTTCTTTAGTTTTTTAAAATTAAAATACTTTTCTATTAAATTTTGAAGTTCTTGTTCAATAAATTATGTAGAGCAAAAAATGTATTAAATTGTTGAGCAAAAAGAACATGCAAGAAAAAAAATGCTCATTTGTATGTGCAAGAACATTTTTTTCTTTATTTTATTTTATCTCCTTTTTTAGTACTTATTTAGAAGAAGAATTTGAACCCCCTACCCCCACCCTCTTTGGCATTTTAACTGAGAGGCATAGCTCTCCACTATAAGGCTATACCCCCACTGGGCTGGCACCCCTGGCATAGCTCCCCCCCTGTGGAAAAAGCTTTTAAATCGGTGCAAAATGCTGTGGTTCGACGGTGTGGGACTAAAAAAGACGCAGTAGCACCAGCCTTACCGTAATAGACATGCACCGACCGGCATCGCCTCCCGCTCCGACGTCTATCCCCTTCATCCTTTCGTTGCAGCACGATACGTCGGTATGGGGAGCGACGGAGCCGTGCCAACGCGCGGCCCCCGAACTCCTACTCCTCAGACGGTGGTCGCCTTCCCTTCTCACTGACGACAATGGTGGCGCAACGGGGGTGGAGGGGCTGCAGACCAGAAATTCGGCCCGTGCTATTCACATCTCTTCTCCAACGGTCAGAAGCGGGACGCGGCGGCCGCCGATATCCGCGGCCGCCACCCAGGCTCTCCGCCGCGGCCGGAGAGAGTCGGAGGTTTTCGGGCTGTAGGCGAAGGCCTCGTGAGTGGTGCGGCAGATGGGCACGGACGAGCACCTCTGCCTGCGAGGACGCTACGCTACCATCCCGGCGCTTCTCGTCTCCCTGGAGCTCCTCCTCACGCCGGGCAGCGACGCCGCCACACCTCTTCTCACAGGTTTGGTTCCTCACGTCCTCTCACGCCGTGGAGACTTGAACTGGTTTCATTGGATTTGGATAAGATGCACAACACTGCACACACAAGGTCTTGCTCCATCAACCAACACGGTATTCCATCTTGAACAGTAAAGTCAAATGGATCTTCTTTCTGAGCCAAGTCAACAGCTAAGTAAGCATCTTTTCTCCAAACTAGCACAGCATCCTTTTATTTTACAATATATACTCCCTCTGTAAAGAAATATAAGATCGTTTAGATCACTAAAGTAGTAGTAATAGTTTACAGAGGGAGTAATAGTTTCATTTTAAAATCTTACTTTCAGACTTCTATATTCTATGAAATACTTTTAACTGTGATGTCATAACATCGGAAGTGGATCCCAAGAATGTATATTCAATTATTCATGTGTGGGTGAACCAGATTTTTATTTGCCAGACAGCTATGCATAGACACACTTTCTACAATTACCATGACGATATACTTGGATCCATATTGCACCATAGCTCTAGCTATGATATTTGGCAAACAAAAGTGTAAAATCCCTTGACTTGACATTTCAAGAAACTTTCATTACCCCTGCATTTGGATTTATTTTGGCAAGGGCAAAGCTAGGGGAAAATCCCACATTGTATACTTCTATTTCACTTTAACCCTTTTGATTAGGTTGTTCTTTTATTTTGTTCTTTTGATTAAGTAAACATACAGCCTATTGTTGGTATATTCTTGAAGATGTATTATCCGGATTTTGGCAGTTGTTTTATACATTATGTTTATCTCTTCCTGCCAAAAATTGCTCAATCTAAACTCCTTGTAATATCATACACATGATTAAAATATTCTTCCTGCTGACGCAGGTGTTTTCTTGAGTCACGAAGGGAAGTGTTTGTCTTAAATGTGTTTATACTGTGTAGTGAGGTGCTGCTAGACCTGCATCTTGAGAAGGTGGATGTGTCGTCTTTCAGGTTTTGCCATGTTCCATTATCACTGTCATTAATATTTCTTCTGAAGTATTGTTATCCTGTGTCTACTTGTTGCAATACCTTTCATCGTCGGAGTTGAGGAAGAGCAATGCTTGGTCCTTGCAGGAAAATATGATGAGCTGAAAATTACTCTGCAAGATGTAGGTCTTCTTGCTCTGATTTACTCTGTGACTCCAATATAACCAACACAAAGTTTGATGAACGAACATAGACAACATGCAACTTTATTATTTATATTTATTGTTTGTTGTCTGAGAATTCTGTAGAACATTGTATGGAACAAAAATGTGTGTGTGTTGCTAGCATGAAAGGAAGATTTAATTTTTCCTGAGAAATGGTAGTCTGCTAGAGTGTGAGTGACATGTCACATGCGATTTATTTCAGCACCAGACTTATGTACATTTGAATCACAAACGGGTTATTCTAGTCCTCAGGCAACTAAGAAATAACTTTCTAACTCACCATTGAGAACCGGTCGATGAAGACCTTGGGATTCATGCAAGTAAACAGAGGAAGTAGAAGATTTTGATTGGAGAGCTATCGGGTTCATTGAGAGAAAAATAAGCATTTCTAAGTCAACTCAGACATAGCCACGCTCCTAAAACTATTTAGTTGTTGTTCCAAGAAAAGAAGCCATTGCAAAGGACAAACACAAGAGATTATTGGTATACATACTCTTCAACTTATTCTTAATTTGGTTCATTAATCAAGATGCATTCACTTTACAATAATCATGAAGTATCAGGAGAAACGGGCTCTTGTACAAATTATTACATGAATGACGGACGACAATGCGCATAACGTGTGGTAGAATCATATGTATGTCCTCTTTTCAAAATAGGCTCAGTAAAATGAAGTAGGTAGATGCAGCATTTGGTACGTAATTCTTTGCCGATAAGAGGGAAGAACTTGGACGGCCCTGAAGCAGATTTCTGATTTGCGCACTCCATGGACTGATCTTACATGCTCGGCTTGGAGCTGAGACGGCTCGCGAGCTTCTGGCCGAGAGACTTGTCAGCCTGCACGATCCCACAAGAAGCGATTCAGTATGCCTTATCTTACTATATTCTTCAGAGATCATGGAAAAAATTACACACAAATTTCTTCAGAGAACATGCAAATGCTGTGCGCATCTGTAAGGATGTTCCCCTGTTTGATTACCTGAGACCAGTAGGAGAGCCAGATGGCCTTGATCTCATGGGTGAGGCGGGGGTCCGACAGCGCGTCGATCCATCTGTTGATGAATCGCTCTTGCCTGAACGTACACACACACACACACATACATCATTCAGTTAGCAATACCAAATTGATTAACCATGCAAGTTCATAACAATTGCTTGCTAATTGATACAGTAGCTTTGGTACTACGCACCTTGCCGGGTCCATGGAGCGGTACCTCTCCCCGGGCTGCTTGAAGTTGTTCTCCTTCTCGATCACCATCTACAATTCATGCATCATGCATTTTAACTTGCTAACTTGTGAGAAGAACGGATCAGGAGGTACTAGCAGGTAAGGTACAAACCTTCTCGCGGCGGCCGTTGAGGGTGCGGGAGGGGATGGGGTAGCGGGGCGCGTGCTTGGCGGGGTCGAACCTTGAGGGGAAGTAGTCGACCTCCTCGTCGCGGTGCATGAAGTTCATGAGCCCGTCGTAGTGGTTGTTGTGGTGGGAGCACTTGGGCGCGTTGGCCGGCAGCAGCAGGTAGTTGGGCCCCAGCCGGTGGCGCTGCGTGTCGGAGTAGGAGAAGATCCTCGTCTGCAGCAGCTTGTCGTCCGAGTAGTACACCCCGGGGACGATGATCCCGGGGCAGAAGGCCAGCTGCTCGTTCTCCGAGAAGAAGTTGTCGATGTTGCGGTTCAGCACCAGCCGCCCCACGGGCTGCAGCGGCACCACGTCCTCGGGCCACGTCTTGGTCACGTCCAGCGGGTCGAAGTCGAACCGCTCCTCGTGGTCCGGGTCGATGGTCTGGATGTAGAAGGTCCACTCCGGGTAGTTGCCGGCGGCGATGGAGTCGGTGAGGTCCTTGGTGGCGTGGCTGTGGTTGGTGCCGCCCACCGTGACCGCCTCCTCCTCCAGCAGCGACTTGACGCCGCAGGTGGGCTTCCAGTGGAACTTGACGTAGTGCGCCTTGCCGGCGCGGTTCACCAGCGTGTAGGTGTTGACGCCGGAGCCGTCCATGTGGCGGTAGTCGGCGGGCACGCCGATGTCGTCGAAGAGGAAGGTGAACATGTGGAGCGACTCCGGGTGGTGGGAGAAGAAGTCGAGGATCCGCCAGTTCTCCTGGATGTGGGTCTTGGGGTTGGGCTTGAGCGCGTGCACCATGTCCGGGAACTTCATGCCGTCGCGGATGAAGAAGACGGGGAAGTTGTTGCCCACCAGGTCCCAGTTGCCCTCCCGGGTGTAGAACTTGATGGCGAAGCCGCGCGGGTCGCGGAGCGTCTCGGGGGAGCCGCGCTCGTGGATCACGGTGGAGAAGCGCACTATGACGGGGGTCTGCACCCCCGGCGCGCGGAGGAAGTCGGCGCAGGTCAGGTGGGAGACGTCGTGGGTGACCTCGAAGAAGCCCTTGGCGCTGGCGCCCCGGGCGTGTACCACCCGCTCCGGGATGCGCTCACGGTCGAAGTCGGCGATCTTCTCCACCAGGTGGTAGTCCTCCAGCAGGATCGGACCTGGATTCATTCACAGTTCGACACACAGTTATAGGCAGAAGTCGTCAGCGTTAGACACTCGATTGATACGCACGGCACGTTAGTTCTGAATATTTTTTCAATCTCCAGCAGGCAGCAGGATGGCCCTGAATACGTAGTTACAGAATTAAACAACCGGTTGATTATTGATATGCATGGTAGTGGTACGTGACTTTCAATTGATCTTAATCTCTTTCTTTCACCATGAATGACTCATGCACCCCCGGTTGTACTGAAGAACACAAATCATTTCGTTTATTTAATTTTTGCAGGCAAAAACCTCTGTTCCTCTGTATGGGCGACGATGGCATTTTTGTGTCGTCTTCCTTCCTGAAGGCGTCGGCCGGGGACTGCTCAGGGTGGTGGAGTTGCTGGTAGTTCAGAGTCGACACGAGATGGCACGTAGGTGGAGCGGAGTGGCATCAACCGTATCGTTGACGGTGGGTCTCGGCAGCATGGCACAGTGGAGACTCGGCGTCTGATGCGCGGAGATGGACTCGCGCAGGCGGAGGAAGCTGTCTGGCGTCATGGTGGCGTTGATGGCAGAGAGGCCTGGCAAGGTCGGTGCATCAGTTCTGCCCTGAGGATTGACCGATGGAAGATGGAGGTGACGGCCCTTGCAGCATTGCCATGCTCACTGGGAGTGTGTCGGGCCGATGTGGGACCCAATCCAGGTAGTGGCTTAGATGGGACACCCGGCTTTAGATGTTAGGCTTTGGTGCGATGTGTGTTTGGTATTAGGCACGGACACATTCATCAAGGGATAGGAGTAGCAACAACGTTATCAAGATAGTGGTTTCAGGCTTATTGATATATCACCTTGTATGGTTTTTGTGAATAATTAATAATATGGCTGCATGCATCGTCCAGATGCAGAGCTCGGGGTAAAAATAATTTTTGCAGGAAAAAAGCCCAAATCACTTGAAATTGGCTTCGTCTGAACTTGCATAAACCATTTTTTTTGTTGGATGGGTTACAACTCTAGTCTGCCAAACTGCGTGTCAGGAGAAAACTCTCTTTGTAGATTTATGATCAGATTTTTAACAAATACTAGATCGGTGCTGAAGCATGGTACAATGTTTGTTTCAGAGTTTACAAAGAACAACCTACTTTACATGGACAGATCATGCAGGGGATGGTTGTGTTGTAGTACTAATATTACATACAGGAATTCGGTTTCAGTGTGATAGGTATTACGGCAGTCATTCACAAACATGAAGTAAGTAAGTCAGTCAGTCTTGGTAATCTTAGGCCTAGCTTAGTTCTTTGGCCCAGGCCAGGTTTGTGGCTGGGCGCTGTGAAACGGTGTTGATGTGGCTGATTTTGGCCTCGCTTGACAAAAGTTGTGGCTGGGGGAACCCCCTTAATTTCAAAGCAGAAAAAAAAAAACAGGAAGAGACTATTCACGTACTAGGATGCAAGCTCAAATTCACTGGAGGAGCGGCCAAAAATTAAGCAAGTAGTACTATAGTACCAAGTACCAAGTTTCATTTTCCGCCAGTATTAATTCTGGACGTACGTGCGTACTTTGCTTGCTACAGTAGTGTGGCCATGGGTCGTAGGAAAAGCATGGTGAGCACAGGTGTGAGTACCTCGGGATCCGACGGTGAGGGAGTTGTCGTTGTTCCAGACGGGCGCGCCGGAGTTGGTGCTCCACATCGGGGCGTTGAAGGAGCTCGACGGCCGGTACTGCGCCACACAAGCGACACGAAACTCCCATCAAAACCAAAGCCATGAACCAGCACGAGGCGCGAGTTAACAGCTGAGCAGCGGAGAGAGCAGAGCACGCACCTTGTAGGGGTCCATGGCGAACGGAGGAACGGTCGGCGGGCGGACGGCCGGCGGTGCGCTCGCGGAATGACGACTAGGCGAGCCTCGCCCCGCGGCGCCGATAGTTTTATAGCGGGAACGAGAGGACCGTAGAGATTTGTCCCCGTGCCGGATCGACGCTTCTGGGCCTTCGATCGTTCGTGGGCGTACGTGTGCTTCTGCCTGCTCCGGGGGTCGGGTGGGCGGATACGGGCCGCGCGCGCCTCATCCACACGCGCCCCGGCGGGCGCTCCCCGGCCAGAATAAAACGGGCAGTTTCCGGCGTGACCATCGGATAAACGCGGGCGGGAAATGGAACTGGGTGTGAACGGGGCGGGGGATGCGAATTTGGCAGATGCCGTTCACATGGCCCGCACGCGAGGCGACCGTGGCACGGCGGAAGAGACGCCTCTGCCTATCTATCGCGTGCAGGTGCGGCACCATCACCGTCTTGCCCCGGAGGCACTAGAGCTAAGCCAAGGGAGAGTTTGTTTGTTCGTTTCCCGCTACTAGGAGCCACCACACCTCTTCTCTTGGTCTAAAGATGATTAAGAATTTACCTTTCACCTCAAATGTGTAGTGAACCGCGATGCTACACGTCGTTGGGCCCTGTACCTACCGACTGGTGTTCAATTCCTTGGCATCACGACTTGCGCGTTGTTAGAAATAGAGATAGAATCTACTGTATTGTAATCTCAACAAACTCTATCTCTCCCTCTCCCTCTCGTATCTATCTCCCCTTGTTATAACGACCGAATCTTGAAACGATCGGTCCTGCCTTGTAAGCCACGACAGGGGCGATTCCTGTCCCTAATCAATATAAACCAACGCGGCTCCTCATCGAGGAGTAGGAACGCTTCCATCTAACATGGTATACAGAGCCATCCTCTTTTCATCGATCTAGCCAGAAGCTTTCTTCCTCGTTCACCCTCGCCATCGCCATGTCGTCCTCATCCACCGTCATCCTCAACCTTGGAGCCCTACCATCCGAGAAACTTACCAAAACCAACTACATCATGTGGAAGGCACAGGTCATGTCGGGCCTGCGAGGAGCGCAGGTCACCAGCCTCCTCGACGGGTCAGACGTCGCGCCACCGAAGACGGTGCAGCGAGAGCAGACGGACAAAACCGTCACCACGGAGCCCAATCCGCTGTATGCACAGTGGATATCAAAGGATCAACAGGTTCTGAGTCATCTTCTGAACTCCTTGTCAATGGAGATCCTCGCCCAGGTTGCGAGCAAGGAGACAACCTTTGATCTCTGGACTGCCATCACCACCTTGTTCTCCTCGCAGTCCCAATCCCGCATCACCAATCTGCGGATTGCCATCACCAACACAAAGAAGGGCTCCATGTCCAGCAGCGCCTACATCTCTAGGATGAAGAACCTGGGGGACGAACTCGCAGCGGCAGGACGTCCCGTCTCGGATCCAGAGATGGTGGATTATGTTCTCGCCGGCCTTGACAAAGATTATGATCCTGTTGTGGCAGCTATTGGCGCAATCAAGAACCAGATCACAGTTGATGACTTGTTTGCTCAGATCGCGGCGTTCGATCAGCGAGTCGAGATGCTTGGCGATGGGCCTGACGGGGGTTTCAAAACCTCTGCAAATTTGGCGTACAGGGGGCGCGGACGCGGCTACAGCAGGGGCCGCGGGCGCAGCAGCAGCAGAGGACGCGGCCGTGGCAGGCGTCCTTCCCCGACTCCATCTGGTGGCCACGGCGGCGGCAGAGGTGGTCGCGGTCGCCCACAACAACAACGACAGCAGCAAGAACATGATTATCCAGAATGTCAAATCTGCTACAAACATCATCCAGGAGGTGCTCGTGATTGTTGGCATAGGTATGATGAAGATGAACCCGAGGAGAAGAGTGCAAACATGGTCACCAACTCCTATGGCGTCGACACGAACTGGTATGCAGATACCGGTGCTTCACATCACATCACCGGCGAGCTGGACAAGTTGACGTTCAAGGAGAAGTACCATGGACATGATCAAGTACACACCGCAAGCGGTTCTGGTATGAAAGTTGCTCATATTGGTCATTCAATCGTTAAAAGCCCTAAAAAAACCTTGCATCTAAACAAAGTTCTTCA
This sequence comes from Triticum dicoccoides, assembly GCF_002162155.2. Taxonomy (NCBI): domain Eukaryota; kingdom Viridiplantae; phylum Streptophyta; class Magnoliopsida; order Poales; family Poaceae; genus Triticum; species Triticum dicoccoides. The sequence continues at coordinate 628,366,027 of NC_041387.1, forward strand.
TGTCCCTGAAGCCTCACAAAATCTTCTTTCCGTTCATCGATTTACCTTAGATAATCGTGTCCTTATTGAATTTTACCCTTATTTCTTTTTGGTAAAGGACTTGGACACGAGGAGAATCCTTCTTAGGGGCAAATGCGTGGGAGGTCTCTACCCACTTATATATTCGTCATCATCATCGAATAAACGAGCGTTTGTCGCTATCAAGCCTTCATCATCCAAGTGGCATAGTAGATTAGGTCACCCTTCATCAGTCATTGTTAAATTTGTTCTTAGCAAGAATAAACTTCCTGTTTCTCATGAGATAAGTGAGTCGATTTGTGATCCATGTCAACAGGCTAAAAGCCATCAACTTCCATACCCTGTATCTACTAGCATATCTACTGCACCCTTGCAACTAGTTTTCTCAGATGTTTGGGGGCCAGCTCCTACTTCAGTCGGTAGATACTCATATTATGTAAGCTTTATTGATGATTATAGCAAGTTTACATGGATCTATCTTCTTAAGAAACGGTCTGAAGTGTTTCAAGTTTTCACAAACTTTAAAAATCTTGTTGAAAGAAAACTAGACACTAAGATCATCGCCATGCAAACCGACTGGGGAGGTGAATACAGGAAACTGAATTCATTCTTTCAGCAACTTGGTATTTCTCATCATGTTGCATGCCCCCATGCGCACCAGCAAAATGGTTCAGCAGAAAGAAAACACCGTCATGTTGTTGAAGTAGGCCTAGCTCTACTCGCAAATGCATCTATGCCACTAAAATTCTGGGATGAAGCATTCTTAACTGCCACACATCTCATCAACTTGCTCCCTAGCAAAGTCATCAAGTTTGAGACTCCTATCACACGTCTTTTTGGCACTAGCCCAGATTACAAGTCTCTGCGTGTCTTTGGTTGTGCATGCTGGCCTAACCTACGGCCATATAACTCACGCAAGCTTGCTTTCCGTTCCAAACGATGTGTTTTCCTGGGATATAGTCCTATTCACAAAGGAGTAAAATGTCTAGATGTCTCTACTGGAAGAGTTTATATATCCCGTGATGTTGTTTTCGATGAGTCCATTTTCCCTTTTGCCTCTCTTCACCCTAACGCCAGAGCCATTCTTAAGAAAGAAATCCTTCTTCTTCCTCCAAACCTTCGGAATTTTGAGCAAGGGGGCGATGATTGTACTGACCAATATGACACTTCAATCAGTTCTAGTGGTGCATCTGTTCATGTGCAGGGTCATGGAGAAAACGCAGGAGAAAACGGTGCTCAAAACAATCAAGATTTGGCACAAAACGGCCCTATATTGCATGTGTTGGAGGAAGAAGAGGCAGGCGCAGACCACGAGGTAGATCCGGCGCAACCTGCGACGCCGCAGCACCTGGCGTCCTTGGATCACGTGCAACGATCAACTCCGGATCGCGCGCCCGCGAGAGGCCAGCGCCAGCACGCCACGTCGCCGGACAGTGGGCCGGCTCCGCGTCCCATGTGCGGGTGGCCCACCATGACCGGTCTCCAGCCTGAGACGGTCGGCTCGGGATCGCGCGCGGTTGGCTCAGGATCGCGTGCGGTTCAGGTGACAGCGACGTCTTCGGGATCTTCTGCATCGCGCGGGGCTGCGGCTACAGAGTTTGCCAGTATTAACGCGAACACACCGGAGGCCACAGAATCAGGCGGCGGATCAGCTATGCAAAGTGGATCCAGAGAATCTGGTGCATCATCTGGATCTTCTGTGGCACAGTCGCTTGTTCAGCCACAGCCAGTGACAGTCTCGCGTGTCACAACTCGTCTTCAGAAAGGTATAAAGAATCCAAAAGTTAGAACAGATGGTACTATACGCTATGGCATGTTATGTATTGCAGGAGAGCCGACTAGATTGGAAGGTGCACTTGAAGATTCAAGGTGGAAAAATGCAATGGATGAAGAGTACTCTGCACTCATGAAAAACAAAACGTGGCATCTTGTACCTGAGCAGCGAGGTAAAAATGTTATCGACTGTAAGTGGGTATATAGAATAAAGAAAAATGCAGATGGCTCGATTGACAGGTATAAGGCACGTCTGGTTGCAAAAGGTTTTAAACAGCGTTATGGTCTGGATTATGAGGACACATTTAGTCCTGTTGTTAAAGCTGCAACTATTAGGCTTGTGTTAGCTATTGCTGTTTCCAGGGGATGGAGCTTGAGGCAGCTAGATGTACAGAACACGTTTTTGCACGGTGTTCTGGAAGAGGAGGTTTACATGCGACAACCACCTGGGTATGAAAACAAGAAAATACCCCACTATGTGTGTAAGCTTGATAAGGCTCTTTATGGCCTAAAACAGGCACCAAGAGCATGGTACTCAAGGTTAAGTTCTCAGCTAAGGTGTCTTGGATTTGTTGCATCTAAAGCTGACACATCACTCTTCATCTATAACAAGGCAAACACAATCATATTTGTTTTGATATATGTTGATGATATTATAGTTGCCAGTTCTTCATCAAATGCCACTAATGCTCTACTTCATGATTTAAGTTCAAAGTTTGCCTTGAAAGACCTTGGTGATCTACACTTCTTCCTAGGCATTGAGGTGAAGAAGATTCCAGATGGCATAGTAATGAATCAGGAAAAGTATGCTACTGAGCTTCTGACTCGCATGAGGATGAAGGATTGTAAGCCTTCACCTACACCATTATCCTCTTCGGAAAAACTTTCAGCTTTTGAAGGGGAACCTCTAAAGGAAGAAGAGATCACGAGGTATAGGAGTGCTGTGGGTGCCTTGCAGTACTTGACATTGACAAGACCAGATATATCATTCGTTGTTAACAAGGTTTGTCAGTATCTACATGCACCTACTACTGTACACTGGACAGCTGTTAAAAGAATCATACGATATATAAAGTACACTGTAAGCCTAGGACTCCAGTTTAAACGTTCTAGCTCCACTCTTGTCAGTGCCTTTTCTGATGCTGACTGGGCAGGATGCAGTGATGACAGGAGGTCAACTGGAGGATTTGCAATATTCTTTGGATCTAATCTTATTTCTTGGAGTGCCAGGAAACAGGCTACAGTGTCAAGGTCAAGTACAGAGGCTGAATATAAGTCACTAGCTAATGCAACTGCTGAGATCATTTGGGTGGAATCATTACTTAATGAGTTGGGTGTTAAACAACACCGCACTTCATGCTTACGGTGTGATAATTTGGGAGCTACCTATCTCTCTGCTAATCCAGTGTTTCATGGTAGAACTAAACACATTGAGATTGATTTTTATTTTGTGAGAGAAAGGGTTGCAGAGAAGAAACTGGACATCAGATTTATTCCATCCAAAGATCAGGTAGCAGACGGCTTTACTAAGGCATTGTCCATCAAACCATTTGAGGAGTTCAAGAGAAATCTTAACATAGGATAGTTGAGATTAAGAGAAGGTGTTAGAAATAGAGATAGAATCTACTGTATTGTAATCTCAACAAACTCTATCTCTCCCTCTCCCTCTCGTATCTATCTCCCCTTGTTATAACGACCGAATCATGAAACGATCGGTCCTGCCTTGTAAGCCACGACAGGGGCGATTCCTGTCCCTAATCAATATAAACCAATGCGGCTCCTCATCGAGGAGTAGGAACGCTTCCATCTAACACGCGTCTCTACAAGAGGCTTCGGTGCTTCACATAACACCTAGCATTCCCTTTTTTTTTCAAAAGCCAATAAATACAAGTGTTGTATGAACATTGCACGGACCAAAAGCGCGCATAGGAATCAAGCAACTTTGGCACATCTTCGATGAATTTGACAGCAAATATGTATGGGCGGTAAGAGACAATGACCATGATGTACTTTTAAAACCATCACAATTCAATATGTATGTACACCGACGACCCAAGGTACTACCACCAATATACCACAGTTTAACCACCACGACACGACACGACACGGGACTCATGTATCCATGCAAACTGCAAAGGATAGCCAGCAGAGAGACTGGTTTATTCATCCATCTTAAAACACATAGAATCTAGAGACGCTGCCTTTCAATCTCACCGGGACCGGGTAGGGTATACAGCCAATCAAACCTCACAATGCCAACTACTACAGGTGACTGGCCCTGCATATATAGTCTACTATTGCCCAAAGTTCCCAAGAAGCCGCTCCACCGCGGCATGGACATTCCCATTGGTAGCCAGCAGCGCCCGGATGTTCTCCTGTGGGTCAAAGAAACCCATTTCTTGGAGCTGAGCTAGCTGCGTCGCGTAGCGCTCTTCCGGTGGCACTGCGAATTCAGAAACTCAATTGATGAGCAAGGTTCACGGACAACACACAATCACACTATCAGACGGCGTTTCTTCCATTCAGTATTATAAACAATGAAACATATACTAACCAGTTGGGACATTTGGGACACCACCCAGGCCACCGCCAGCACCAAGCCCACTGAACATGCTCATCAAGCTGTTGAGGTTAACATTGCCTAGCATCCAATGCATTATTAGAAAAATAGCTAGATATTTGTGTAATTATACAGCAAAAAGTTTAAGCCTGTTTCACTTAACACGAGTTTGCAAGCACAGTATGAGATAAAAAAAAATCATTGACTTCGCATGCAATAGTTGGATGAGGCATCTCAAGGATATAAAAAATAAAGTAAAGCAGGGAATGCATATATAACAAATCAGGAACACAAAACTGTTTCCAAGTAGAGTTTCTTGTTCGCCCAAAGGGT
>NC_041387.1:628370720-628373842 GCF_002162155.2 Triticum dicoccoides
AGACATTCTCAATTTTGATACAAAAACAGAACTCATGGAGAGCAATATTCAAAAGTGATGTTTAACTAAAGGAACACAACCATAAAAAATACAAATATAGATTCAGGCAGGATGCTCATTAATGAATCATATATCAATGCTAGGTAAGATAAGTTATTCAAATGGTAACTAGGTAGAGAGCAAATTACCTGGAGTAGTGCCCGCTTGGGTCCGCTCCCTGAATCAAGCAAGAAAACAACATTAGGTAGAGGGAAATAAAAAATATCATGAGCTAAGGAGGTCAAGTTGAGCTGAAGATACTTACTGGCCAGCAGCTTGTTGACCAAGCTGTGACGTCAATGCCTGCTGGAATGAAGCTAATTGCTACATAAAAGGAAAGCAATTTAGTTTATCATATAATCACATGCTGTGCACATACATATAGCAGTATAAATTTCACCTGCAATGTTTCAGGAGATGTCAACTGGCGAAGAAATTCTGGATTCTGAAACATTTCTCTCATTTGGGTATTTGATTCCATCATGTTGCGTACATTCGGGTTCATGTTGAGCAACTATATGCAAGAAAACATTAGGAGAGTGCCAAAACATTATGTACTCAGGTCAAGAATGCTCCCAATCTCCCCACACAAAAAAAGAAGAATGCTCCCAATCTCCCCGCAAAAAAAAAGAAGAATGCTCCCAATCAACTATTCAAAACATTAGTAGTTGAAGCTGTGTACCTGATTCATGGTCTGAGGATTAGACATAATGTTTTGCATCATTTGCATCATGGCAGGGTTTTGTATAACCTGGTTCAATAAGGAAGCATCAGAGCCACCACCCAGCATACTTCCCAAATCTGCAGAACCCAACCCTCCTAGGCCACCGCTTGTGGCACTCCTTGCAGCAGCAGAAGGCCTTGCTGCTCCTTGTGCAGCCCCAGCTGTAGATTTAAGTCTTAGATAGCAAAACAGGACAAGAATAAATGCACATATGAACACCAAAAATATGGGAGTAACCAAACGGCCAAACCTACCATTTGCGCCCCAGGGATTTGGGAGTGGATTGGTATTTGGAGCAGGAGCAGTAGTTGGTGCATCTCCAGTTGGATCTCTGGCTTGGTTAGACCCCTGGTCTCCTAGAAGAGCTGCAAATGGGTTTGGAGTTGTGTCGCCCTCCCCAGCCATTGTTGTTGCATTCATAAATGGCTCTTGAACAGTTTCATACATGCGGCGCAGCATATTAAACCCTTCTGGAGAAGATTCAATGTTGCTCATGGCTCTGTCTGTGTTCCGCATCATCTCTCTCATAAGTTCAGGATTCCTAGCTGCTTCAACAGTTTGGCGGAGAATGCTTGGATCATTCAGGACATGTGCCAGATCCGGATTACGGTCGACGAGCTCACGCATTTGAGGATTGTTCATAATTAAATCGCGTATTAGATCAGGGCTATTCATTATGTTTTGCATGGCTGGTGTATTCAATACTTCTCTCATTAAGTTAGGATTCTCAGTCAACTGCTGTTGCATCTGCTCTAATCCTGGAAGGCCAGAGCCAGATAAACCAAAAGCTCCACTGCCAGCAGTTCCTGTACTACCAAGACCTTGAAACAAGCCTCCAAGACCAGCTGGCGGGGTATTCGCAGGAGTCGTAGTTGAAGTCCCAAGGTTGGCTGCAGCCGGGGCAGCCAATGTTGCTGGTGGTGCAGCACCCCGCACCATATGGATGGTGTGATCGGCCTCCACACCTTCAAAAGGGAAGGAGAAAAAAGGCACCAGAATGAGAGTGAATTCGTAAAATTAGTAAGTTGTGCTTCCATGCATCAACCAATCAAGGGTAGGTCCACTAATCCCGAAGCACATGGACAGGTAAGTTATAAGAATTGACAGTTCATTTGTGCTTCAAAATCTGTGTGTACCTACTGAAGTTCCTAGAATCAAGCAACAGACTACTAACTGAACTCTATATAAGCAATCAATCCTACACAACCACAAAGGGCATTTCTATATCCAAACTTGGTGTGTTCTGAAAGTGCTGACTTAACTGGACAGGATCTCCAGTACTTACATTCACACGCTAAAACAAGCAGATATAATGTGGCTCACATAGCTCAAGGCATGAAGGACACAAAATTCTTTCCAATAAATTGGCGCATACAGATAGTTGAATTTTTTACTGGAGATACCAGTCTACCATGAGAAATTTGTCCATGTCTGGTTCCTTTTTATTACAGAGTTAATGACAATTGCAAGGAATTTTCCAAATTATACATCTTATTTGTATGGCCAGTTCAAGTATGTTAGGATAGCAATGTATGGCAAGTTTACTCATACTTATCCAAAGGAACAAGCTAAACATATCATGTTGATGTTGTGACTTACATAAAAAATGCTAGCTTATTCAACTTTGACATGAATCAATGAAGGAATGGTTAGAAAAAAAAACTTTTTCATGAAGATCAAAACTACTTAACTAAATGTACAAAAAGAAATCTATAGAACTGTAGATCTGACATGGTAATTTGCAGGTACAGATTAAAAGGCGAGGATGCACTAAAACTTTGAAGTAGTTTCCCACAGAATTTCTCTGTTTGATGAAGAGTGCCACATGGATAATAATGCAATAAAAGATGGTTCCTATTGTTGTCGAAACACGACAGGACTTTAATGCCATAATAGGAATAATAGAATTGTACCAGCTGAATGAAAACACGTTACACGTGGATGACAATGGTTGATAACACGTAGCCCTAATAACAAGCACTTGAAAATCAATCTCAATACAGTTATGGGTGGCAACCCGAAAGCATTAATAATAGCCTTCCTAGTGGCTAATCAGTGATTGCTAAGATGCTGTCATGCTGCAATCCAGCAAGATGAGTCGATTCGTGCATGCTTACTGGCTGTATACCATCCTACGATGTATCACCACCTAGAATTTTGCTTACGAACACAAGGTGCATACGTGACGCTGGCACTTGCATGACACCATATTGTCCGAAACTACATTTGCGTAGAGGCATCATAACAGTGTCCAGTTCACTTCTATAGCATATGTTCACTAAGTTGTGCTATCATTCAACATCAAGGCTATGTATGCGGCTATGTCTCTGCACCATTCCGTCAACCAAGGAGGCAAGAC
>NC_041387.1:628374004-628461929 GCF_002162155.2 Triticum dicoccoides
AAATATAGGGCACTACTTGTACACATCGTCAAAGGGGCTAAGCTGCATCTTGTCCTCCTGCTAGCAAAACAAATCAAGGCAGGCATTGCATCTAAGACACAGGCGCCACCCAAGGCAGACCAGCATAGCGCACGCATAGGAACTAACAAATCACACCATCAGCCACGCCAGATTAGGAAATCGCGGCGAAAACCAAGCTTCTCATGGTGGGGGTAAGGAAGCACACGAACGCACCGTAGCTGGCTAGGGTTTGGTCATCCTTCAAGATCCGGCCTTTGTAGATCAGCCGCTGCCGCGCCGCCGGCACGTTGCAGCTCCTGGCGAAGTCCACCTTGAACTCCCAGACGGTGTCGCCCAGGTCAGCCCACACCAAGAAATCGTTCCCCCTGGTGTCCCGGATGTACAGCGCTACCAGCGCGGCCGGGGCCGCTTCCGCAGGCTCGCTGCCCACCTCGCCCTCGCCGCCGCCCATGCCCCTAACCCAAGGTCGATCCGGCCGGCTTCCGCCCAGATCCGGCTTGTGGAGTGGGAGAGGGGAGGGGTTTGTGTCGTGTTGTGTGTGCGAGTTTGTCCATTCTCCTCTTTTCTCTCGCTTTTGTACAAGCGCTCGCTTCGTCAGATGAGCAAGAGCGGTTGTGGGCGGAGATCTAGCGGCAGCGAGGGCGTGTGGCAGGGATGGACGGTTGGGATCGCTTTGCGTGATGTGGGGTAGGTAGACCCCGCCGCGTGGAACGAACTGTCGGGGTTGGTGTGAATGGGAGTGGAGAAGGTTCTAGTGTCAAGGCCCCGTCGCCGGAACACGTAGTCCGTCCTGTCCGATAGTATGCATTGTGTGTCTGATACGTGCTGCTCCCTCGTTTTTGTCATTAGAGATAGTACTGCTCTGCTCCCTAGTTGTTTCGGTGCTAAGCTTTTGCATCGACTCATGGAAGAAGATGAAATTCCATCAACCGCTCCGGCAAAAAAACTTCAAAAATACGTGTGGAGAGTTGGAATTGCTTTTATCGCTCAGGCTTGCTAAATATCAGTCAACTGAGATTTAGTGGAGTCTCGATCGACACACTTGAGCCGATGTTGCTGGTGGTGCAGCACCCCGCACCATATGGATGGTGTGATCGGTCTCCACACCTTCAAAAGGGAAGGGGGGAAAAGCACCAGAATGAGAGTGAATTTGTAAAATTAATAAGGTGTACTTCCATGCATCACCATCCATAATCCTGAAGCACATGGACAGGTAAGTTATTAGAATTGCCACCTCGTTTGTGCTTCAAATCTGTGTGTACCTACTGAAGTTCCTAGAATCAAGCAACAGACTACTGACAGCAACTCTATATAAAGCAGTCGGTCCTACACAACCACAAAGGGCATTTCTATATCCAAAGTTAGCGTGTTCTGATAGTGTTGTCTTAACTGGACAGGATCTTCTGTACTTACATTCACACACTAAAACATGCAGATATAATGTGGCTCCATATTGTTCTGTCATGACTTGTGACACATAGCTCAAAGGCATGAAAACAAAAAATAAAAAATTCTTTCCAATAAATTGTCAAATACATATAGTTGATTTTTTTTACTGGAGGTACCAGTCTAGCATGAGAAATTTGTCCACGTTTAGTTCCTTCTTATTACATGGAGTTAATGATAATTGAAAGGAATTTTCCAAATTATACATCTTCTTTGTATGGCAAGTTCAAGTATGTTAGAATAGCAATGTATGGCAAGTTTACTCATACTTGTCCAAAGGAACAAGCTAAACATGTCATGTTGATGTTGTGACTTGCATCAAAAGTGAGCTTATTCAACTTTGCCAAGTACCAAACATGAACATGAAGCAATGGTTAGAGAAAACACCTTTTTCATGAAGATCAAAACTACTTAAATACATGTACAAAACAATATCTACAGAACAGTAGATCTGATATGGTAATTTGTAGGTACAGATTAAAATAGGCGAGGATGCACTAAAACTTTGCAACAGTTTCAAATAGAATTTCCTGTTTGATGAAGAGTGCCACGTGGATAATGCAATAAAAGATGGTTCCTATTGTTGTCGAAACATGACAAGACTTTAATGCCATAATAGGAATAATAGCATCGTGCCGGCTGAATGAAAACACGTTACAAGTGGATGACAATGGTTGATAACACGTAACCCTAGTAACAAGCACTTGAAACCAATCTAAATACAGTTATGGGCGGGAACCTGAAAGCATTAACAATAGCCTTCCTGGTGGCTAATCAGTGATTGCTAAGGTGCTGTCATGCTGCAATCCAGCAAGATGAGTCCATTCGTGCATGATTACTGTCTGTATGCCAGCGCCTAGGATTTTTTTGCTTACCAACGCAAAGTGCAGACGTGACGCCAGCACTTGCATGCCGCAATGGTGTCTGGAACTACATTCATGTGGAGGCATCAGAGCAGCGTTCATTTCACTTCTATAGCATAATGTTCACTAAGGTGTGCTATCATTCAACACTTATAATGCTACTTATTGGGCTATGCCTCTGCAGCAATCCATCAACCAAGGAGGCAAGGACCACAGAAAATTATAGGGCATCCATCGCATGCATTCTCGAAAGAGCTAAGCTGCATCTCGCCCGCCTCCTAGCAAAACAAGTGAGGCAGGCATTGCATCCAACACAGAGGGCACCACCACAGGCAGACCAACGCAGCGCAAGCATCGGACCTAACTAGCCACATCATCAGCCACGCGGAATAGACTACGGGAAGTCGCACCGAAGCCCAAGCTTCTCAGGGCGGGGGATAAGGGAGCGCACGCACGCACCGTAGCTGGCTAGGGTTTGGTCGTCCTTCAAGATCCGGCCCTTGTAGATCAGCCGCTGCTGCGGCGCGGGCACGTCGCAGCTCCCGGCGACGACCGCCTTGAGCTCCCCGACGGTGGCGCCCAGGTCGGCCCGCACCGCGAACTTGTTCCCGCTGGTGCCGCGGATGTGCAGCGTCGCCTGCGCGGCCGCGGCCGGGGCCGCTCCCGCCGCGGGCTCGCCGCCCGCCCCGCCCTCGCCGCCGCCCATGCCGCTGGCCCGAGGGTCGATCCGGCCTGCTTCCGCCCCGATCCGGCGAGTGGAGTGGGAGAGAGGGGGAGGGGTTTGTGGCTTGTGTCGTGCTGTGTGCGCGAGTTCGTCCGTCCGTTCCCCTCTTTTCTCTCGCTTTTGTACGAGCGTTCGTTTCGCCGGAGGAGGAAGAACGGCTGTGGGCGGAGGATCGGGCGGCGGAGAGGGCCCCGTGGGGCGGGGACGGACGGCTGGGATCGCTTCGCGTGATGCAGGGTAGGTGGGCCCGGCCGCGTGGAGTGGGCTGTCAGGGTCGGTGCGGATAGGAGAGAGGAGAAGGTTCTAGTGTCAAGGCCCCCGTCGCCGAAAGACGTAGTCCTGTCCGGTAATACGCATTGTCTGTCCGATACGTGCTGCCCCCTCGTTTTTCTCATTTGACACGGTACTCGGCTCCCCAAGTTGCTTCGATGCTAAGCTTTTGCATCAGTTTTTTTTAATCATGGCAGTATAAAGAACATCAGAGGTAATAAAAACGAAAAGCAGGTCCGTGGACCTCCTAGATGACTGCAGAGCGAGTGAAAGGGGCGTCGACATCATTGCCCCTTCTTCACCGGACCTGAACAAACCTTTGTTGTAGTAAACAGTCGAAAAATCGTCGTGCTGAGGCCTTAAAGAACCAGCAGACAAGAGCAGCAATCATCGTGATGAAGAAAGTCATGTATTGGATGATCAAACCTATAAACACCCAAACGAAGACGAACAAAAACTGGATCCAAACAGATCCATTGAAACCAGCACTGACCAAATCTCGCGAGCTCCGACAGAGACACACCTCCACACACCCAGGGGCGGACCCAGGATTCTGCCAAGGCCAGGGCCCCAGACTGCTACAACGCATCTACAGTGTCGCTAGAGTGCGCGATATGCTACATTAAACGAAGCAATTCATCTTCATGCCCCAGGCCCAGCCCCCCGACCTGGGTCCTAGATCCGCCACTCACACACCCATCGACGAAGCCAGATGCACCATCCGAACGGAGATATAAACATGGGAGACATTATTCATACTGAGAGACATCGCTGACGGTGTTATGTACTAAGGGGTACAAACCACGTCGGCCTGCCAAGTCATGGGTTGGCTCGAGGATCCAAGACAACCAATGAATGGGCCATGTCTACCATGGTCCTCGGCATGCTTAAGATGAAATTCTCCGAAGACTTGGCGTGCTCTTTAAGGCATGTTCAAATCATTGACAAGCTTATCCCTAGATGTAACCGACCTATATGTAACCCTAGATACCCCAACCCTTATATAAGCCGAGTGATTTAGTCCATAGGGCAGAGTTAGGTACATTCATACAATTTTGACATGGATCATCATGTATTTTGTAACCCATCACAATCAATAAACAGAAGCATGAAGTAGGGTTTTACCTCTTCGGGAGGGTCCAAACCTAGGTAAACACCGTGTCTCTTGTTCGTCCTATTACCATTCATCCGAGATCACCAGCTCGAGACCCCTACCCGAGATCTGCCGGATTTAGCTTCGTCAATCGCCGCCGCCACACAGCTTCAACCAAGACGTTGAACCTAACAAGAATAAGAACGGGATCCCTCCCGACAATGGAGGGGGGGTTGAGGTCCTCCGCACCTACATGGCCCAAAGGCCATCAAAGATGAGGCGGACCAACAACGGCGCCGACGAAAAGAGGAGGAAAGCCGGAGATATTTTCTTGTAGATAATTTTTTGGCTTACTGAAGAAGATGAAATTCCATCAGATGCTTTGAAAGAAACAAACTTTTAAAATAAGCTTGAAGAGCTGGAATTGCTTTTATTGTTTGAGCTTGCTAAATATTAATCGATTGATACTTAGCAAAGTCTCAGTCGACACACTTAGGTCGTTGGGTCAACATTGCTTTACGTTTGCTTTACGATTCGTGAGCGTTGCTTGTCTCGTGTCATGCCGACCCATTTATGGTGTGACATACTTGTTTATTTTCTTTCATTTTTGTTTTTTCTTGTGTTGGGCATGGATCCACAATGGATTAGGCATGATGGAGGGGTCTCTTTTGTCAATTGGCCCCTTTTATGGCGTGTGAGAAATCTCATGTTTGTTAAGCTATATTTTGTTTTTGAATTTGATGGTTCATTTCTATTTTATTTTTGTTTCACTTAAGATCAATCTGATCATTCTTATACTACTTCTAATTCATATGGCAAGTTGTAAAAAAGATTACGATTCTTCATTTTCCCTACTTTATTTTTCACTGTTCTTTTTTTTCCTTTCGCCCTTTTTGTGTCCTTATTTATATGTTCATGTAGAGACCCTCCTCCGCCACTTCTAGGGGGTGTTTTCTCAATTTAAGTGGTTTCTCACATGTTTGTGATAGTTGCATCTTCACCCTTGAACCGCAATTGTTGTTAGCTGAAAGAACATGCGGTGCCCCCATGTTTAGTTTTGGTAATTAATGACAATCTCTATGGACTAATGGTTGCCTTGAGTTTTATTTTAAGGATTTGTCCATAGGCATTTCTTGAAGTCCATGTGTTGGTTTCAAGGAGTTTATGAGTTGACCAAAGTGCTATTAAGAAATTATTCTAAGATTGGTCATGTGAATGTTGAGCTTATTGCAAGCATGTCTTGAAGAAGAAGATTGTGTGATCATTCATGTTTACCTTCAAGACATCATCCAAATGAAGAGAGTTGGAAAGATTTAAGGTTGATCAAGACTAAGTCAAGAGTGAATCAAGTTGATCAACTCACAAAGCGTAGAAGATGTACCGAGAGGGATCAAGTGATCCCATGGTATGGTAAGCATTGTCCATTGCGCTTTGTGTACTAACCCATGGTCTATGTGAGAGTTCTATGTGGGGTTAGGTACATGTTCATGGGCTTGCGTCAAGAGGAAGATATCGCTCAACCCATGGAGAGGATGACATCAAGTGGTGATCGTCATCAAGATTGTCGTGTGTAAGTTCAAGTGGAGCATCACGAAGAGATCAAGTGCTTGAAGCTTGCCGTCCATTGTGGTGTCAATGGACTTGTGAAGATGTGCCGAAGAGTGGGTCACCCATAGTGGAGTATGGGGGAGCAATCATCTAATCTTCATCGAGCCAATGCAATCAAGAAAGGTGGTCCAACTTGAGGGAGTCAATGTCGGTGTCAAAAACGGTGGATCTCGGGTAGGGGGTCCCGAACTGTGCGTCTAAGGCTAATGGTAACAGGAGGCGGGGGACACGATGTTTACCCAGGTTTGGGCCCTCTCTATGGAGGTAATACCCTACTTCCTGCTTGATTGATCTTGAAGATATGAGTATTACAAGAGTTGATCTACCACGAGATCGTGATGGCTAAACCCTAGAAGCTAGCATGTGATTATGATTGTTCTTGTCCTACGGACTAAACCCTCCGGTTTATATAGAAACCGGAGGGGGATAAGGTTACACAAGGTCGGTTACGGAGAAGGGAATCTACATATCAAAATCGCCAAGCTTGCCTTCCATGCAAAGGAGAGTCCCATCCGGACACGGGACGAAGTCTTCTATCTTATACCTTCATAGCCCAACAGTTCGGCCGATGTATATAGTCCGGCTGTCCGAGGACCCCTTAATCTAGGACTCCCTCGGTAGCCCCCGAACCAGACTTCAATGATGATGAGTCCGGCACGCAGATTGTCTTCGGCATTGCAAGGCGGGTTCCTTCTCCGAATACTTCCAGGTACCTGTTTTCAGAGAGCAGTGTCCGTCTTCCCATTTAATGTCACGCTCATTGGCTTTCGTACCTTCATGGTGCCATCTTCCACGTGTCAAGCGAATGCGAGAGGTCGGGGCATTTTTACACTTGCCACTGAGGGAGTCCTGGACTAGGGGGTGTCCGGATAGCCGAACTATCATCATCGGCCGGACTCCAAGACTATGAAGATATAAGATTGAAGACTTCGTCCCGTGTCCGGATGGGACTTTCCTTGGCATGGAAGGCAAGCTTGGCGATACAAATATGTAGATCTCCTACCATTGTAACCGACTCTATGTAACCCTAGCCCTCTCCGGTATCTATATAAATTGGATGGCTTTAGTCCGTAGGACGAACAAGAATCATACCATAGGCTAGCTTCTAGGGTTTAGCCTCCTTGATCTCGTGGTAGATCTACTCTTGTAATACCCACATCATCAATATCAATCAAGCAGGACGTAGGGTTTTACCTCCATCAAGAGGGCCCGAACCTGGGTAAAACATCGTGTCCCTTGTCTCCTGTTACCATCCGCCTAGACGCACAGTTCGGGACCCCCTACCCGAGATCCGCCGGTTTTGACACCGACATTGGTGCTTTCATTGAGAGTTCCTCTGTGTCGTCGCAATCAGGAGGGATGCCTTTTCCCGTCTTTAAAGACGGCGCCATCGTCAAGGGAGCTTTGGCCCATGGCTAAACTATCTGGCTAGGCGGTTTTCTTATGACCGCCTGTTCGGCCACCGCTCCGACAATGACCTCTCGAGTCATCAAAAGCGATCTTCACGTCAACTCGGAATTCGCCGAGCAGCTAGATCCGATGGAGCTCTCCTTCGTAAATGAGCTCTTGGATCGCATCACCGCCCTGGGAGTCACCACAGACTACGATCAGATTGGGCTTAAAACCGATCTGAGAGAAATTAACTCTCCCCAGGCTACCCACCATGTTGTCGTGGTAGAGGAACAACGCGGCGACTCTTCCTCTATGTTAAAGACCAGTTATGTCCGGATTCCCGATCCCTTCATGCCGGATTCCCGCGGAGGGACGGATGTCAATCAAGTACTGAACCTAAAGTCAGGCATCGGACCAGATTTGTTGGATAACATCCAGCAATCCAAGCTTCCAAATCCGGAAACTTCTTGGCCTTTGAGCCTCAGACCGGGCGGGGTTCCGAATTTAATTCCGCCCGCCCACCCAAACATAAGCGATTTATCTCAAATACGGCAAGAGCCCGATGAAACAGTACATCACTACTGGGCCAGATTCCTCCTGGTCATGGACAGGATAAAAGATTGCCGTGAGGAAAGCGCAATCTCAATTTTCTGCAACAATTGCACGGACAAGGGAATCATGAGCGCCATAAGTCGTCGCGAAGTTACACGCTTCGCTGATCTGGCGACCATAGTACAAAAATACTATGCGATGGAGAGTGCCTGGAAAAGCGAAACCAGGTTTTGGGACAATTCGGCCCTGAATACAACCCTAGTTCGAAATAAAAGGGTGCGTCATACTCAAGCACCTGGGTTAAAAACCAAAAAGCAAAAAACCCCTAAAGGGCACGGAACCGTACTGGAGGGATGGCTCAACGGACCCTGTAAAATCCACAATACGGAGGGCGCCACTCCAACACATAGCCTTCGAGCATGTTGGATACTACGGCAGGTGGCCAAAAGTGGCGAAAGCTTTCTAGCCCCGGGTTACCAGCCCAACAGTACCAGTACGGTATTAACAGTCTTCAAGACTTTCGCATCAAATAACATGCGGAAACGAACAATCCGCAGCCTCACCGAAGTCTACCAAGTAGCAACAACAAATCCATGGAGCGACATGGCTATCACCTTCAATGCCAGCGACGAACCTAAATTCCGAACAGCTCGAGCACCGGCCGCATTGGGCCTCAGTCCGATAGTGGACGACTTTCGTCTTACCAAGGTACTCATGGATGGCGGCAGCGGATTAAACCTCATCTACGAGGAAACCCTCCAAAAATGGAAATTGACTGGAGCCGCATTGAGCGAAGCAGCACAACCTTCAGAGGAATAATCCCTAATCGAGAAGTACGCTGCACAGGAAAAATCACACTAGACGTAGTGTTCGGCTCGCCGGACAACTACAGGTCCGAAGAGGTCACGTTCCAAGTGGCCCCATTCGGCAGCGGATATCACGCCTTGTTAGGGCGAGAGGCATTCACAATCTTCCAAGCTATACCCCATTACGGGTACATGAAGCTCAAAATGCCCGGGCCCAATGGAATAATCACTCTTGTCAGTGATCCAGATATAGCACTCCGCACTGAAAGTAAGACAGCCGCACTGGCCCTAGAGGCATTATCCGAAGCCCTAGCGGAAGAAGAACTCACTGCGCTGCGCTCCACGGTGGATAGGGACGATGTGATACTCGATAAGAGGTCTAAGTACACCTCTTTTAAACCAGCAGACGAAATAGTCAAATTCCAGGTCCATCCAACGGACCCTACAAAGACGGCCTCCATTGGGGCACAATTATATCCTGATGTAGAAGCTGCACTACGAGAATTCATGCGGGAAAATGGGACATTTTTGCCTGGCACCCTTCAGACATGCCAGGAATCCCACGCAGGCTGGCAGAACACAGCCTAAATATCCTAAAAGGATTCAAGCCAGTCAAACAGGCTCTTCGGCGATTTTCTGAACCCAAACGACAGGCAATGGGAGAGGAGCTAGCCAAACTCTTAGAAGCCGGATTCATCAGAGATATAAAACATCCGGACTGGCTAGCCAACCTGGTAATGGTACCAAAAAAGGACAAATCCTGGCACCTTTGTGTCGATTTCAAAGACCTTAACAAGGCCTGTCCAAAGGACCCTTTCCCTCTCCCTCGCATCGACCAAATCATCGACGCCACCGCAGGGCATGATTCATTGTGCTTCCTCGATGCATACTCCGGATACCATCGAAGCAAGATGGCGGAAAAAGACCAGGCCGCAACGGCATTCATTACTCCATACGGACCATTCTTCTTCAACACAATGCCCTTCGGACTCAAAAATGCCGGTGCAACATATCAGCGCATGATTCAGACATGTCTGGCCACCCAGATAGGCAAAACAGTGGAGGCGTACGTAGACGATGTGGTCGTTAAGACCAAACACGTCGAAACTCTAATAGACCATTTGAGGCTTACATTCGACAACCTCCGAGCATACGGCATTAAGCTCAACCCAGAAAAATGTGTTTTCGGCATACCAGCCGGAAAGCTCTTGGGCTTCATTGTATCCGGTAGAGGAATTGAAGCAAACCCAGCCAAGATCTGGGCTCTGTCACAATTGGATATCCCAAAAGACCTCAAACAAATACAAAAATTGACGGGATGCGTGGCAGCTCTAAGCCGCTTCATCTTCCGTTTGGGAGAAAAGGCGCTGCCCCTCTATCGCCTCCTCTGGCGCACCGAACACTTTGAATGGGCGGATGCTGCCACGGTCAGACTCGAAGAAATTAAGGCCATATTGGGAACAAATCCGGTCCTGCCCGCGCCCAACTTGGGCGAGCCTATGTTATTATATATCGCGGCAACACATCAAGTTGTCAGCGCCGTACTCGTCGTCGAACGAGAAACAGAAGGGCAAAAATTCCCTCTTCAAAAACCAGTGTACTATGTATCCACTGTCTTAACTCCATGCAATTCCCGGTACCCACATTATCAAAAGATAGCGTATGCGGTGTTCATGGCATCCTGGAAGCTGCGACACTACTTTCAAGAGTGTTCCATAACGGTGGCCTCCGAAGTACCTCTCAACGATATTATAAATAATCGCGACGCGACGGGCAGGATTGCAAAATGGGCCATTGAGCTCTTACCATTTGACATAACCTACAAACCACGGCGAGCTATAAAATCGCAAGTTTTGGCTGACTTCATCGCCGAATGGACCGAAGTCGAACTCCCTAAAGAGTACGGCGCATACTCCAATTGGATCGTGCATTTCGACGACTCTAAAATGTTGGCTGGCTTGGGGGCTGGCGTCGTCTTGACGTCCCCAACCGGAGACACAGTCCAATACGTACTTCAAATAATGTACATGGACTCCAACAATGCAGCCGAATACGAGGCCCTTCTACATGGCCTCCGGATGGCAATCTCCATGGGTATTCACCGCCTAGAGGTGCGCGGGGATTCAAACCTCGCAATATCCCAAGTAAATGGAGACTTTGACGCCAACGATTCGAAAATGGCAGCCTATCGTAACGCCGTCCTAAAAATGTCTGCCCGGTTCGAAGGACTCGAATTCCACCATGTAGCCCGGGAAAATAACCAGGCAGCAGACGTGTTGGCACGCGTCGGTGCAAAACGCGGCACCGTCCCTCCAAACATCTTCCTGGAACGGCTCTTTAAGCCATCCGTATTATGGGAAGAGGAGTCCGGAAATAACAACCCGGAACCAACTGCACAACCCAACACATAACATTCTGACACAATCGGTGGATCAGCCAATGAAATAACACCTTCAGCCCACGAAATAATGGCAGTAATTGCCCCGTGGACGGAACCATTCCTAGCCTACTTAATCAGGCAGGAACTTCCCGAAGACCAAAATGAGGCCCGCTGCATAGTTCGGCGATCTAAAGCCTACAAGGTCCATGAGGGAGAACTTTATAAGAAAAGCACAACCGGATTCCTTCAAAGGTGTATCTCCGAAGAGGAAGGGCGAAATCTCCTGGCTGAAATTCACGCCGGACTCGGCGGGCACCACGCTGCAGCCCGGGCCCTTGTAGGCAAGGCCTTCCGTACAGGATTTTATTGGCCGACAGCCCGGGCAGATGCTCAGGACTTAGTCCAACGATGCGTTGGTTGCCAGCTCTTTGCTAATCAAAGCCACATGCCACACACCGCCCTCAAAACTATACCCAACACTTGGCCGTTCGCGGTCTGGGGGCTTGACATGGTTGGACCCCTTAAAGGGGGAACCCACAAGCACAAATACTTATTGGTCATGGTGGACAAATTCACCAAATGGATAGAGGCCAAGCCGGTTAAAACGGCAGAATCCGGACCTGTGATAGACTTCATATCTGGGGTAGTACACCGTTTTGGCGTCCCCCACAGCATCATCACTGATAACGGCACGAATTTCACGGCCGACGAGGTTAAACTCTGGTGCAAAAACATGGGCATCAAGCTCGACTACGCTTCAGTCTACCACCCTCAAACTAACGGTCAAGTGGAACGAGCAAATGGTCTAATCATGAGCGGCATTAAACCCAGATTAGTGCGGTCCCTCACGGAATCTAACACGCACTGGGTAGAGGAGCTCGACTCCGTACTTTGGGGGCTGCGGACCACGCCAAACCGCACTACCGGATTCACACCATTTTTTATGGTATACGGCGCCGAGGCAGTTTTGCCCTGCGATATAATTCATGACTCACCTCGCATGCGCATGTACGAAGAAAGAGAAGCCGAGTTGGATCGGTAGGACGGTTTGGACGCCTTAGAGGAGGAGCGCGACGTGGCAAAATCCCGTTCCGCATTCTATCAGCAGTAGGCTCGAAGATATCAAAGCAGAGAAGTACGGGCCAAAACATACAATGTTGGCGAGCTAGTTCTACGCCTGCCGAACAAAAAAAAGGACAAACTTAAGCCCAAGTGGGAAGGTCCCTTCATCATCGACCAAGTCCTTACCGGCGGTGCAAACCGTCTACGCAACGCATCTAACAACTGACTCGAGCCAAACCCATGGAACACAGCCCGCCTTCGAAGATTCTACACCTAGCGCCGGACTCAGAGTTCGTCTCCTTCCTCCGTCCACCTTTCATATTTTTCGCTGTCTTTGTTTTCCCTCCTTTTTCCTCCCTCTTTCAGTACAAGCCTCTTGAGGGCTGATCTGCGCTTTGTTCTCACTCACTCGATGTGCTATCGCACTCGTTATACCTGGGGGCTTCTTTAACAGAAGCTTATTTATATGAGCTTCATGCCCAACACATGTGTCATACTTCCGCATGTACCTTTTACTCACCATTATATGCATCAATATGACTTAAGTTTTGGCCAAGCCGGGTTGCCTGGCTCCTGTGCTTACCCCTACGTTCCCGATTGTTCGGCTAAGAGGTAAAGGGAGCACCTCTGCGATTGTTACTACCGGGTCAGCCGGATGTGTACCTCAAACTGGGTGAAGCCGAAGGCTAGCGTTCTTAAGGGAATATTCGGTCGGTGACGTGAAAGATGATTTATTACTTATTTATTTATCTGCCCCCAGATGCTTTTTCTGCTCTTTTCGCAGTCCGGTCATGCACTTTAGGGCATGCCTCCCAGGGAAAGGAACCCCTAACGGAACTATTCTCCCTGGAAGATGTTTCTTACTAACCATGTAATATAACATAGCTAGTTGGGCACTTGTCTGATAAAGCACTTATGACCCCTACGCCTTGTCTCCATGCATGCCCCGGTTTTTCTTTTTTTTAACCGTAAGGGTATTCGGACACACTCTGGACTGTTGGGTCCGAGGTTGAAGCGAAAAGGTCCGCAAAGACAAACGATCTACAATCCGGCTAGAAGGCATTTTACATGTCATTTTAAATTACATCGTCAAACTGACTGATTGTACTCCTCTTCAATCCCATCTAACAGGCTGTCTAATTTACAGTCCTATTGGGAATATTTCGCGGCCAACTCTACTTGGCCGTACATCAGGCTCACAGGGATCTCCTTCCCATCGGGCCCGCAGGTCCAACCTCGGCCATGTGGTTTGGATCAACCTTCGGGTACCGCGTCTTCACAATGGCCCAGGCCTCCCTGGCGCCTTGACGGCAGGCCGATATCTTCCACAGACGGAGATGCCGCCGTACTCCCTGAAGCTTCTCAGCAAGACCTCCAAGACCCTCGGGTAGGGAGACGGAAGGCCATAAGGCCTGAACGACGCTGCTCATCGCCTGCCGGACACGTTCGTGTAGTTGCAGCAGCTCGGGAAGAGGGTCTCCCGTGGATCCAGGCATCTCCTCTGCCGGACGACCCGTGAGCACACCTACAGACACATTTATGTCAATCGACTTCCTCGCCGAACTCTTCTTTTCAAAAGAGTTTACTCAATCACTTACTATAAATGCCGCGACGAAGCCGCCGATTCTCCTTTACGGAGTTAGACAGCTGGACCCGAACATCTTTTAGTTCTTCGCCCAGCTGGGTGTTGGCATCTTGGAGTTTGTTCCTCTCATGCTGCACCCTCATAAGAACCTTCTCGCCGGCCTTCAGCTGGCGCAGCAGATGTTGCTTGTTCGGATCTAGTCCGGCACCCTCTGCAATATTATTGTCAGACTATACACGCGCCGCACTTCATAAACTATTTCTCTTTTCGAAATATGAATTACCAGAGGGGGTCTCTGTGGCTCCCCCGGCAGCGGCTAGTGCGGCCTCAAGTTGGGCCTTGCATTCTTGATGCTCCTGGGACAGGTGGGTATTCTTATCTGTAAGATCATGCATAACAAATGATCCTTAAATCAGTTAGTTTAACTATTTTAAGTCTCGGGGGCTACTGGCATATATAACTATTAAAATTCCTCACCCGTATGTCTTTTACATACTACTCCGTGGCTCTGGTTAAGCCATCTTGAGCAGCACGGAGGTGCGCGTCTCCCGCATTAAAGGCATTCAACGCCTCTGGGGAGAAACACGCGTCACGAAGAATTGTCCGGCGGCGCCTGTGATTCATGGCGCTCTCCACCTCAGATCTGGTGGCGGACAACCTGTCGGCATCCTCCGTTGGAGGAGCATCCGGCTCGCGCCTTGTGCTCGCCTCCCTCTCCGGACCAGGCGTTGGAGCCTGGCTGGCGGAGGCTTGGTTGGCAACCTCTCTGGACTCAGTCCGGCGAGTGCTCTTTCTCCTGGAAGAATCATGAGCATTAATATACCTCCTAGGAGTCTTTTCCTTAAAAGACAATGGTGCGCCATACCTTTGCGGCGATGTTTCGATTCGCGCCGCACTCCTCTTCCGCCTGCTGGGCCGCACTGACCTTGGTTGGTCGGTCGCCGCGGGCTCGGCTTCCCGCCATAAAGGCCCCTCCTGCGAAGCACCGTTGGTACACGGTGGTCATAAATAAGCATTAAAAAGGTAACTGTGTCAGGACTTCGGTCGTACTCACCTGGGAAGCCGGGGATAAACCGGGGTAGTCAGCCGTAATGGCGACTAGAGCATTGTCTATGCTGAGCTGGTGGAACAGCCCGTCAATCAGTTCCACCGTTATGTCCGGATCCTCTCTGGAGGCCGGATCAAGGGATCTTCCCGGATCCTCGGGTTGCGGAGTCGGGCTTTCTATGCCCTCCACATCCCGGCGCAGTTCCTGCGTCGAAATCATAAAGTAAGACGCTTATCTTTGAAGGCACGGATCAGATATATAAACATCCGCTTACCCAGCTCCGAGGGTTATTCATGGAGAATCCATTCAATGGACTCGTGCGGAGGAAGTCCTCCTTCTCCCCCTTGTACAAGCCGGACAGGATCTTCACCAGATCGGCGGTTGATCCCGGCCCCTTGCGGCCATGACGGGTGGCGTCATTCTCCCCGTTGAAATCCCACATGGGGTGGCCCCTATATTGGAGCGGCTGCACCCCTCGCATAATGCATGTGGCCATGACTCCAATCATGGTTAATCCGGAATGAGCTAGTAACTGTATCCGGCCCATCAGATAGTGGACGCTCCTATCATCTTCCCGTTGAGGGCTCCGCGGGCGCCAACTCAGGTGTTTCTTCAGAGGAGCGTTGCTAAACTCCGGGAGGCCGATCCGAACTGGATCCGGCAGCGGGGCATCTTCCATATAGAACCACTCCGAAGGCCAGTCTTCGGACACCTTCTTCGGGGTTCCGGATAGATATCCGGTCCCGGCGATGCGCCATATTTCGGCTCCGCCCACTTGATATATCGACCCCTCGTGAGAACGGGGTACGAGGCAAAACAGTCTCTTCCATAGCGCAAAATGGGGCTCAATGCCCAAGAACAGCTCGCAAACAGCTACAAAGCCCGCGATGTGCAAAATGGAGGCAGGTGTGAGGTGGTGAAGTTGGAGTCCGTAGAACTCCAGGAGCCCCCGGAGAAACGGATGTATGGGAAACCGAGTCCTCTTATTAAGTAGGGGACGAAGCATACCCGCTCTCCTTTGGAGGGATTGGGGACGCTCTCCGCCTGCTTCCCACCCTTGTAGGTGGCCAGTACGGCTCGAACCGGAACCATAAAGGCTGGGGGAAGGTATCCCTCTGCTTGGAGCGTCACTAACTCGCTATGCGGGACTGAGCATCTCCTCCAATCTCCTGGCTGAGGACTGGGAGCGCGAGAAGAGGAGCCGCGTCAACTATCCATGTTGGAATGGATGCTTGTCAGATTCACTTCGATGAATACTTGCGGAAGGAGGATGGTGTGATTCGGATCTGGATCCACGCCTCTCTTATAGGCGGCTTATTCGCGCAGCTAGGGGGGTAAAATGTAAAAATACCCTGGCTTTTCGCATTCATACAACACATGGAAGAGGGCCATTATTGGACGTGGAAGCCAAGGAGCGCAACATTTATGAAGAAACCGGACACTATTCGGCTAACACATGGAACATGGAGGAGAACCCGCCTTGCAAACGCCGAAGACAACATACGCGCCAGACTCGTCATCATTGAAGCCTGGTTCGGGGGCTACTGAGGGAGTCCTGGACTAGGGGGTGTCCGGATAGCCAAACTATCATCATCGGCCGGACTCCAAGACTATGAAGATACAAGATTGAAGACTTCGTCCCATGTCCGGATGGGACTTTCCTTGGCGTGGAAGGCAAGCTTGGCGATACGAATATGTAGATCTCCTACCATTGTAACCGACTCTATGTAACCCTAGCCCTCTCCGGTATGTATATAAACCGGATGGCTTTAGTCCGTAGGACGAACAACAATCGTACCATAGGCTAGCTTCTAGGGTTTAGCCTCCTTGATCTCGTGGTAGATCTACTCTTGTAATACCCACATCATCAATATCAATCAAGCAGGACATAGGGTTTTACCTCCATCAAGAGGGCCCGAACCTGGGTAAAACATCGTGTCCCTTGTCTCCTGTTACCATCCACCTAGACGCACAGTTCGGGACCCCCTACCCGAGATCCGCCGGTTTTGATACCGACAGCCACCCTAACCATGTAAGTAAATTGTCTATTTAAAGAGACGTGGATCTTCAGATCCAATCCACACCATCTCCCCCAAGCGAGGAATCATCGGAGCGTGCTTGCAAAAACTACCCCAACATGGCTAGCACTCGTAGCTCTTCCTCCCGCCCTCACAGCCCCAAACCGGGCGATTGGGAGAAGTGTACCGTATCTCACGGTCAATTGGTGAAGTTGCAGACCCAGGGGTTTCTCCCTTCTGCATATCTAGTCCCCGTTCGAGCCGGATTGGCTTCCTTTGACGGCTAGGAGCAAGCGGATAAGTTTCCCAACCCATCCAGGGGGAGCGAGTATGTCTTGTCCCCTACTTGCTGAGGGGCGTCGAATTTCCAATCCATCTGTTCCTCCAAGGGCTTATGGAGTACTATAGCCTCCAGCTGCACAACTTCACCCCAGCCTCCATCCTGCACATTGCAGGTTATGTCACTCTTTGCGAGCTATTTCTGGGTTGTGAAGCCCATTTTGAGTTATGGAAGAAGTTGTTTTGCCTCGTCCCTCGCAATCAAGAGGGATCAATATTCCAAGTGGGCGGAGCCGAGATATGGCGCATCGCCGGGACCGGATACCTATCCGATACACCAAAGAAGGCATCTGAAGAATGGCCTTCCGAGTGGTTTTATATTGAGGACGTCTCCCTTCCCTACCCAATCCAAATGTCTCTTCCTGAGTTTTCAAGTGCTCCGTTGAAGAAACGCCTCAGTTGGCGTCCCCGGAGCCTCAGGGAGGAGGATAGCATGGAGGTCCATCAATTGATGAGCAAGATAAGGACACTTACTAAATCCGGATTGTCAATAATCGAAGTTATGGCGATATCCATAATGCGAGGGGTTCATCCACTCCAATATCGAGGGCGTCCCATGTGGCACTTCAATGGAGAAGACGATGCCACCCGCTGCGGTCGGAAGGGTCTAGATACCCCCTTCGCTTTGGCGAAAATATTGTCCGGTTTATATAAAGGGGAGAAAGAGGAGTTCATCCGCATTAAGCCACGGGACAGATTTTCCATGTACAACCCTCCCAGTTGGGTGAGTTTCCATCCATTACTCTACTTTATTCATTCCCTGAGTCCTTTTTCATAAATATTTAATCCGTCCATTTATAACAGGAATGGTGGAAAATAACCAGGGAGATCCACAGCCCGGCACCACAGCCAGAGGACCACAATCGGGCCCTTGACCCCGGATTCGAAGAGGATCTGGATATATGCGTGGAGCTCGGGGAAGGGGTGTTTTACCAGGCGAGCTGTGACGACACAGAAGTGGCCATCATCGCTGACTATCCCGGTCTCCTCCCTGCATCTCATGTAAGTAAATAGGAAACCTATCCTTCAAAAAGGATTTACTCTTTCCGCCTTACCCATCGCACAATTTTACGCTCCAAAGGGAAGACGATCGGCGCGCCATGCCGAACCCGAGGCGACTCGCCAAAAAGGGGCGCCCATGCCGGGTAGGCCTTCAAAAAGAAAGGCGAACGGAAACATGGCCGAGACGTCATCAAAGAGGTATGGTTTTAAACATGCTTCATGGTTGTCATCTTAAAGTATGACACTATCCGTCGTGTCTTAGCATAAAGAACATCCGCCGGACTATGTCCGGGGATCCTGTCGGCCATGCCTATACTAGACGGATTCCAGACCCGGTCTCAAGGACGAAGGCTAACATGGAAGCGACACCGAACTGTCCTCATACAGAGGATTCAGATAGAATATCCGTTATAAATTCTGAAGTGGAGAGCGCCATGAATCATCGGCGTCGGTAGGCTGCACTCCGCGACCCTGGTTTTTCAGAAGAGGCTTTCAACGCCTTCAACTCGGGTGATGCGTATATCCGAGCTGCTCAAGATGGGCTTGCTAGAGCCACATACCAGTATTTGAAAAATATACGGGTAAGTGAAATCTGATAATTATGTATATCAGTAGCCCCTGAGACTTGAAACAGTTGGTACAAATGATTTAAGGATCATTGTATGAATAGGTGCTCACAGAGAAGAACAACGTGCTATCTCAAGAGCTGGAAAAGTGTCGAACCCAACTAAGGGCCGCAACTGCCAAACTAGAAGAATCCAAGAAGGCCTCAACTGGTAATGTGTCCCTCTATCGAGAAAAAACATAATCATATGTACCAGTAATGTTAAAGCAGTTGCATATCTGATGATAGAATCCGCAGATAATCGGGGAGCAAATCTGGAAATCCAACAAGAGGGTGAACAAAGAGCTCAAAGGCAACTGGACGCTGGCGAGCGGGTACTTACACAGGTCAGGCAGGAGAAAAACGAACTCCAAGATGCAAATACCCAGTTGGGCGAAGAGTTGAAAGATGTTCGGGCCCAGCTGGCTGACTCCGTGAAGGAAAATAAGAGGCTTCAACGCGGCATTTTTAGTATGTGCTCGAACTAAATCGTAAATTGTTCGGCAAGGAAAGGAACTAACAGAATTATGTCTGTAGGCATGCTGACTGGTCATCCCGAAGAGGAGATGTCTGGATCCCCAGGCAATCTGCTACAAGAGTTGTCGCAACTACACGAGCAAGCTCGGCAGGCAATACGGAGTGTCGCCAAGGCCTTGTGGCCATCCTCCTCCCTACCAGGAAATATGGAGGAGCTTGTACAACTATTCAAGGGAGCGCAGCGGCATTTCCGGTTATGGAAGATATCGGCCTGTCAAAAAGGTGCGCGGGAGGCTTGGGCCATGGTGAAGACACGGTATACCAAGCTCGGTCCGAATCATATGGCCTGGGTCGGACCTTTAGGGTCAGATGGGAAAGAAATTCCAGTTAGTCTGCGTATGACCAGGTAGAATTAGCTACAAAATATTCTCAGCAGGATTGTAGGCTAAACAACCTGTTGGATGGCATAGAAGAAGAAGCTTTTGAGTCTAAGTGACTATGTACTTCAATGGACATATTTGTCCCTAGCCGGATTGTAAAACATTTGTCATGGCGGGCCTTTTTGCTTCGGCCTCCGGACCTGACAGTCCGGAGTGTTTCCGAATAACCACTCAGTAATATAAACCGGGGTACGCGTGGAAACCTGGCGTAGGGGTCATAATTGCTTGAACAGACAAGTACCCAACTAGCTATGTTATATTACATTGATAGTAAGAAACATCTTCCAGAGAGAATAGTTCCGTTAAGGGTTCCTTTCCCTAGGTATGCATGCATTAACGTGCTTATCCGAACTGTGATGAAGAAGTCACAATATATGTAACATTTTGGGGTTCATAGTGTAATAAGTAAAAAACATCTCTAGTCCATCGACCGAATATTCCCTTAAGAATGCTAGATTTTGGCTTCACCCAGTCTGAGGTACACATCCGGAGTACCCGACAGTAACAATCGCAGAGGTGCTCCCTTTATGCCCTAGCCGAACTAACGGGAACATAGGGCATAAGCACAGGAGCCAGGCAACCCAGCTTGGCCAAAACTTAAGTCATATCGATGCATATAATGGCGGAGAAAAGGTACATATGGAGAAGGAACACATATGTAGTGAGCTTGATGCTCGGAAAATAATTATGACAAGATTCTGTATAAGAAGCCCCCAGGTATAATGGGCGCACGTACTTGAATATTAGTGCATCGCAAGTGTGCGGTCTAGCCACATGAGAGATTTAAAGCTAAAAAAGAAAAAGTGAAAAGAGAGCTAAAATAGAAA
This sequence comes from Triticum dicoccoides, assembly GCF_002162155.2. NCBI lineage: Eukaryota > Viridiplantae > Streptophyta > Magnoliopsida > Poales > Poaceae > Triticum > Triticum dicoccoides. The sequence continues at coordinate 628,394,562 of NC_041387.1, forward strand.
TAGAAAGGAAAGAAGGGAAGGAGACAAATAAAGAGTTCGGCGCTAGGCGTAGAATCTTTGGAGTCTGGCCGCGTTCCATGGGTTCGGCTCGAGGCGATTATCTGATGCATCACGCAGATGGTATGCTCCTCCAGTGAGAAATTTGTCAATGATGAAGGGACCCTCCCACTTGGGCTTGAGTTTTTCCTTTTTCTTCTCCGGTAGGCGTAGAACGACTTCGTCGATATTATAGGTCTTGGCCCGTACTTCTCTGCTTTGATACTTGCGAGCCTGTTGTTGATAAAATGCGGAACGGGCTTTTGCGACGTCGCACTCTGCTACCTCTTGAGCATGCATTGGTTTTTCCCTTGAAGAGGAAAGGGTGATGCAGCAAAGTAGCGTAAGTATTTCCCTCAGTTTTGAGAACCAAGGTATCAATCCAGTAGGAGACTACACTCCAAGTCCCTCGTACCTACACAAACAAACAAGAACCTCGTAACCAACGCGATAAAGGGGTTGTCAATCCCTTCACGACCACTTGCGAAAGTGAGATCTGATAGAGATAATAATATTAGATAAATATTTTCGGTATTTTTATGATGTAGATTGAAAAGTAAAGATTGCAAGATAAAGTAGATCAAAAACTTATATGATAGAAAATAGACCCGGGAGCCATAGGTTTCACTAGTGGCTTCCCTCAAGATAGCATAAGTATTACGGTGGGTGAACAAATTACTGTCGAGTAAGTGATAGAAAAGTGCATAATTATGAGAATATCTAGGCATGATCATGTATATAGGCATCATGTCCAAGATTAGTAGACTGACTCCTGCCTGCATCTACTACTATTACTCCACACATCGACTGCTATCCAGCATGCATCTAGAGTATTAAGTTCATAAGAACAGAGTAACGCATTAGGCAAGATGACATGATGTAGAAGGATAAACTCAAGCAATATGATATAAACCCCATCTTTTTATCCTCGATGGCAACAATACAATACAATACGTGCCTTACTGCCCCTACTGTCACTGGGAAAGGACACCGCAAGATTGAACCCAAAGCTAAGCACTTCTCCTATTGCAAGAAAGATCAATCTAGTAGGCCAAACCAAACTGATAATTCGAAGAGACTTGCAAAGATAACAATCATACATAAAAGAATTCAGAGGAGATTCAAATATCTCTCATAGATAAACTTGATCATAAACCCACAAATCATCCGATCTCGACAAACACACTGCAAAAAGAGTTACATCAAATAGATCTCCAAGAAGATCGAGGAGAACATTGTATTGAGAATCAAAGAGAGAGAAGAAGCCATCTAGCTAATAACTATGGACCCGAAGGTGTGTGGTAAACTACTCACAACTCATCGGAGAGGCTATGGCGTTGATGTAGAAGCCCTCCGTGATCGATTCCCCCTCCGGCGGAGTGCTGGAAAAGGCTCCAAGATGGGATCTCACGGGTACAGAAGGTTGCGGCGGTGGAAATAGTTTTTTGTGGTGCTCCTAGATGTTTTCGGGGTATGTAGATATATATAGGCGAAGGAAGTCGGTCAAGGGAGCCACGAGGGGCCCACGAGGCAGGGGGCGCCCCCACCCCCCTAGGGCGTGCCCTGCACCCTCGTGGCCGCCTCGGCTGCTTCTTGACGTCCACTCCAAGTCTCCTGGATTGTGTTTGTTCCAAAAAGATCGCTCCCAAAGGTTTCATTCCGTTTGGACTCCGTTTGATATTCCTTTTCTGCGAAACACTGAAACAGGCAAAAAAACGGCAATTTGGGCTGGGCCTCCAGTTAATAGGTTAGTCCCAAAAATGATATAAAAGTGTTTAGTAAAGCCCATAAACATCCAAAACAGGTAATATAATAGCATGGAACAATCAAAAATTATAGATACGTTGGAGACGTATCAAGCATCCCCAGGCTTAATTCCTGCTCGTCCTCGAGTAGGCAAATGATAAAAACAGAATTTTTGATGTGGATGCTACCTAGCATATTTCTCAATGTAATTTTCTTTACTGTGGCATGATTGTTCAGATCCAAATGATTCAAGATAAATGTTTAATATTGACATAAAAATAATAATACTTCAAGCATACTAACAAAGTAATTATGTCTTATCAAAATAACATAGCCAAAGAAAGCTTATCCCTACAAAATCATATAGTTAGGCTATGCTTCATTTTTGTAACACAAAATACTCCCCTTATGCATAACCTCGATGACAAGCCGAGCAATTGGTTCATACTTTTTAAGGCGATTCAACTTTTTCAACTCTTATGCAATACATGAGCGCAAGCCATGGATATAGCACTATGGGTGGAATAGAATAGAATTAGGGGTTATGAGAGAAGACAAAAAAGGGAGAAAGTCTCACATCGACGAGGCTAATCAATGGGCTATGGAGATGCCCATCAATTGATGTCAATGCAAGGAGTAGGGATTGCCATGCAATGGATGCACTAGAGCTATAAATATATGAAAGCTCAACAAAACAAACTAAGTGGGTGTGCATCCAACTTGCTTGCTCACGAAGACCTAGGGCATTTTGAGAAAGCCCATCATTGGAATATACAAGCCAAGTTCTATAATGGAAATTCCCCACTAGTATATGAAAGTGACAACATAGGAGACTCTCTATCATGAAGATCATGGTGCTACTTTGAAGTGTGGTAAAAAGATAGTAACATTGTCCCTTCTCTCTTTTTCTCTCATTTTTTTATTTTGGTGGGCTTCTTTGGCCTCTTTTTTTCTTTGGCCTTCTTTGGCCTCTTTTATTTTTCATAAAGTCCGGAGTCTCATCCCGACTTGTGGGGGAATCATAGTCTCCATCATCCTTTCCTCACTTGGAACAATGCTCTAATAATGAAGATCATCACACTTTTATTTATTTACAACTCAAGAATTACAACTCAACTCTTAGAACAAAATATGACTCTATGTGAATGCCTCCGGTGGTGTACCGGGATATGCGATGAATCAAGAGTGACATGTATGAAATAATTATAAAGGTGGCCTTGCCACAAATACGATGTCAACTACATGATCATGCAAAAAGCAATATGACAATGATGGAGCGTGTCATAATAAACGAAAGGGTGGAAAGTTGCATGGCAATATATCTCGGAATGGCTATGGAAATGCCATAATAGGTAGGTATGGCGGCTGTTTTGAGGAAGATATAAGGAGGTTTATGTGTGATAGAGCATATCACATCACGGGGTTTGGATGCACCGACGAAGTTTGCTCCAACTCTCAAGGTGAGAAAGGGCAAAGCACAGTACCGTAGAGGCTAGCAATGATGTGGAAAGGTAAGGGTGCGTATAATCCATGGACTCACATTAGTCATAAAGAACTCATATACTTATTGCAAAAATTTATTAGCCCTCGAAGCAAAGTACTACTACACATGCCCCTAGAGGGATAGGTTGGTAGGAAAAGACCATCGCTCGTCCCCGACCGCCACTCATAAGGAAAGAACTCAAAGAGCACCCCGTGCTACAAATTTGTTACATAACTTTACCATACGTGCATGCTACGGGACTTGCCAACTTTAACACAAGTATTTCTCAATTTCACAATTACCCAACTAGCATGACTCTAACATTACCACCTTTATGTCTCAAAACAATTATCAAGTATCAAATTATCATAGTGTTCAATGCACTCTATATGATAGTTTTTATTATACCCAACTTGGATGGCCATCATATTAGGACTAATTTCATAACCAAAGCAAAAATCATGCTGTTCTAAAAGACTCTCAAAATGATACAAGTGAAGCATGGGATATCAATAATTTCTACAAAATAAAACCACCACCGTGCTCTAAAAAGATATAAGTGAAGTACTAGAGCAAAATTTTCTAGCACAAAAGATATAAGTGAAGCACATAGAGTATTCTAATAAATTACGAATCATGTGTGTATCTCTCAAAAGGTGTGTACAGCAAGGATGATTGTGGTAAACTAAAAAGCAAAGACTCATGTCATACAAGACGCTCCAAGCAAAACACATATCATGCGGTGAATAAAAATATAGCCCCAAGTAAAGTTACCGATAGACGAAGACGAAAGAGGGGATGCCTTCCGGGCATCCCCAAGCTTAGGCTTTTGGTTGTCCTTGAATTTATCTTGGGGTGCCATGCGCATCCCCAAGCTTAATCTCTTGTCACTCCTTGTTCCATAATCCATCAAATCTTTACCTAAATCTTGAAAACTTCACAACACAAAACTCAACAGAAAATCTCATAAGCTCCGCTAGTGTATGAAATAAAAACCACTACTTAAGGTACTGTAATGAACTCATTCTTTATTTATATTGGTGTTAAACCTACTGTATTCCAACTTCTCTATGGTTCATGTTGGGGAACGTTGCAGAAAATAAAAAAATTCTACGCTTCACCAAGATCAAACTATGGAGTCATTTAGCAACGAGAGAGAGGAGTGCATCTACATACCCTTGTAGATCGTGAGCGGAAGCGATCAAGAGAACGGGGTTGAGGGAGTCGTACTCGTCGTGATCCAAATCATCGAAGATCCTAGTGCCGAACGGACGGCACCTCCACGTGCAACACACGTACGGTTGGGGAAGACGTCTCCTCCTTCTTGATCCAGCAAGGGGGAAGGAGAGGTTGATGGAGATCCAGTAGCACGACGGCGTGGTGGTGGAAGTAGCGGGGAATCTCGGCAGGGCTTCACCAAGCTCGGCGAGAGGGAGAGGTGTTGCGGGGAGAGGGAGGCGCCAGGGACTAGGGTGCACAGCCCTCCCTCCCCCCCGTTTATATAGGGGCCCTGGGGGGCGCCGACCCCCTAGAGATCCAATCTCAAGGGGGGGGGGGGCGGCCAAAGGGAGAACTTGCCCCCCAAGTCAGGTGGGGCGCCCCCACCCCTAGGGTTTCCAACCCTAGGCGCAGGGGGAGGCCCAAGGGGGGCGCACCAGCCCACCAGGGGCTGGTTCCCTTGCCACTTCAGCCCATGGAGCCCTCCGGGGTAGGTGGCCCCACCCGGTGGACCCCCGGGACCCTTCCGGTGGTCCCGGTACAATACCGGTGACCCCCGAAACTTTCCCGGTGGCCGAAACTGGACTTGCTATATACAAATATTCACCTCCGGACCATTCCGGAACTCCTCGTGACATACGGGATCTCATCCGGGACTCCGAACAACTTTCGGGTTACCCCATACTAATATCTCTACAATCCTAGCGTCACCGAACCTTAAGTGTGTAGACCCTACGGGTTCGGGAATCACGCAGACATGACCGAGACAGCTCTCCGGCCAATAACCATCAGCGGGATCTGGATACCCATGTTGGCTCCCACATGTTCCACGATGATCTCATCGAATGAACCACGATGTCGAGGATTCAAGTAATCCTGTATTCAATTCCCTTTGTCAATCGGTATGTTACTTGCCCGAGATTCGATCGTCGGTATCCCAATACCTCGTTCAATCTCGTTACCGGCAAGTCACTTTACTCGTACCGTAATGCATGACCCCGTGACCAACCACTTGGTCACATTGAGCTCATTATGATGATGCATTACCGAGTGGGCCCAGAGATACCTCTCCGTCATACGAAGTGACAAATCCCAGTCTCGATCCGTGTCAACCCAACAGATTCTTTCGGGGATACCTGTAGTATACCTTTATAGTCACCCAGTTACATTGTGACGTTTGGTACACCCAAAGCACTCCTACGGTATCCGGGAGTTACACGATCTCATGGTCTAAGGAAATGATACTTGACATTGGAAAAGCTCTAGCAAACGAACTACACGATCTTGTGCTATGCTTAGGATTGGGTCTTGTCCATCACATCATTCTCCCAATGATGTGATCCCGTTATCAATGACATCCAATGTCCATAGTCAGGAAACCATGACTATCTGTTGATCAACGAGCTAGTCAACTAGAGGCTCACTAGGGACATGTTGTGGTCTATGTATTCACACATGTATTACGATTTCCGGATAACACAATTATAGCATGAATAATAGACAATTATCATGAACAAGGAAATATAATAATAATCATTTTGTTATTGCCTCTAGGGCATATTTCCAACAGTCTCCCACTTGCACTAGAGTCAATAATCTAGTTACATTGTGATGAATCGAACACCCATAGAGTTCTGGTGTTGATCATGTTTTGCTCGCGGAAGAGGTTTAGTCAACGGATCTGCGACATTCAGATCCGTATGCACTTTGCAAATATCTATGTCTCCATCTTGAACATTTTCATGAATGCAGTTGAAGCGACGCTTGATGTGCCTGGTCTTCTTGTGAAACCTGGGCTCCTTGGCAAGGGCAATAGCTCCAGTGTTGCCACAGAAGAGAGTGATCGGCCCCGACGCATTGGGAATAACTCCTAGGTCGGTGATGAACTCCTTCATCCAGATTGCTTCATGCGCTGCCTTCGAGGATGCCATGTACTCCGCTTCACATGTAGATCCCGCCACAACTCTTTGCTTGCAACTGCACCAGCTTACTGCCCCACCATTCAAAATATACATGTATCCGATTTGTGACTTAGAGTCATCCAGATCTGTGTCCAAGCTAGCGTCGACGTAACCCTTTACGACGAGCTCTTTGTCACCTCCATAAACGAGAAACATATCCTTAGTCCTTTTCAGGTACTTCAGGATATTCTTGACCGCTGTCCAGTGTTCCGTGCCGGGATTACTTTGGTACCTTCCTACCAAACTTACGACAAGGTTTACATCAGGTCTGGTACAGAGCATGGCATACATAATAGACCCTATAGCCGAGGCATAGGGGATGACACTCATCTTTTCTCTATCTTTTGCCGTGGTCGGGCATTGAGCCGAGCTCAATCTCACACCTTGCAATACAGGCAAGAACCCTTTCTTGGAGTGATCCATATTGAACTTCTTCAATATGTTATCAAGGTATGTGCTTTGTGAAAGACCTATGAGGCGTCTCGATCTATCCCTATAGATCTTGATGCCTAATATGTAAGCACCTTCTCCAAGATCCTTCATTGAAAAACACTTATTCAAGTAGGCTTTAATGCTGTCCAAAAGTTCTATATCATTTCCCATCAAAAGTATATCATCTACATATAATATGAGAAATGCTACAGAGCTCCCACTCACTTTCTTGTAAACGCAGGCTTCTCCATAAGTCTGCATAAACCCAAACACTTTGATCATCTCATCAAAGCGAATATTCCAACTCCAAGATGCTTGCACCAACCCATAAATGGATCGCTGGAGCTTGCATACCTTGTTAGCATTCTCGGGATCAACAAAACCTTCCGGCTGCATCATATACAGTTCTTCCTTAAGATAGCCGTTAAGGAATGCCGTTTTGACGTCCATTTGCCATATCTCATAATCATAGTATGCGGCAATTGCTAACATGATTCGGGACTTCAGCTTTGCTACGGGAGAGAAAGTCTCATCATAGTCAACCTCTTGAACTTGCCGATAACCCTTAGCGACATGTCGAGCTTTATAGATGGTAACATTACCATCCGCGTTCGTCTTCTTCTTAAAGATCCATTTATTTTCTATCGCTCGCCGATCATCGGGAAAGTCTGTCAAAGTCCACACTTTGTTTTCATACATGGATCCTATCTCGGATTGCATGGCTTCAAGCCATTTGTTGGAATCTGGGCCCGCCACTGCTTCTTCATAGTTCGAAGGTTCACCGTTGTCTAACAACATGATTTCTAGGACAGGGTTGCCATACCATTCTGGTGTGGAACGTGTCCTTGTGGACCTACGAAGTTCAGTAGAAACTTGATCCGAAGTACCTTGATCATCATCATTAACTTCCTCTCCAGTCGGTGCTTTCCTCCCACTTATTTCTTTCTAGAGAAACTCTTTCTCCATAAAGGACCCGTTCTTGGCAACAAAGATCTTGCCTTCAGATCTAAGGTAGAAGGTATACCCAATGGTTTCCTTAGGGTATCCTATGAAGACGCATTTTTCCGACTTGGGTTCGAGCTTTTCAGCTTGAAGTTTCTTAACATAAGCATCGCATCCCCAAACTTTTAGAAACGACAGCTTAGGTTTCTTCCCAAACCATAATTCATATGGTGTCGTCTCAACGGATTTAGACGGTTCCCTATTTAAAGTGAATGTAGTTGTCTCTAGAGCGTATCCCCAAAACGATAGTGGTAAATCAGTGAGTGACATCATAGATCGCACCATATCCAATAGAGTGCGATTACGATGTTCGAACACACCGTTACGCTAAGGTGTTCTAGGCAGCGTGAGTTGTGAAACGATTCCACATTTCCTTAAGTGCGTACCAAATTCCTGACTTTAATATTCTCCTCCATGATCTGATCGTAAGAACTTTATTTTTCGGTCACGTTGATTCTCTACCTCATTCTGAAATTCCTTGAACTTTTCAAAGGTCTCAGACTTGTGTTTCATCAAGAAGACATACCCATATCTACTTAAGTCATCAGTGAGAGTGAGAACATAACGATAGCCACCGCGAGCCTCAACGCTCATTGGACCGCACACATCAGTATGTATAATTTCCAATAAGTTGGTTGCTCGCTCCATTGTTCCGGAGAACGGAGTCTTGGTCATTTTACCTATGGGGCATGGTTCGCACGTGTTAAATGATTCGAAATCAAGACACTCCAAAAGTCCATCTGTATGGAGCTTCTTCATGCATTTGACACTAATGTGACCAAGGCGGCAGTGCCACAGATATGTGGGACTATCATTATCAATCTTACATCTTTTGGTATTCACACTATGAATATGTGTAACATCACGTTCGAGATTCATTAAGAATAAACCGTTGACTAGCGGGGCATGACCATAAAACATATCTCTCATATAAATAGAACAACCATTATTCTCGGATTTAAATGAGTAGCCATCTCGTATTAAACGAGATCCAGATACAATGTTCATGCTCAAAGCTGGCACTAAGTAACAATTATTGAGGTTTAAAACTAATCCCATAGGTAAATGTAGAGGTAGCATGCCGACGGCGATCACATCAACCTTGGAACCATTCCCGTTGCGCATCGTCACCTCGTCCTTCGCCAGTCTCCTCTTATTCTGCAGCTCCTGTTTTGAGTTACAAATATGAGCAACCGCACCGGTATCAAATACCCAGGAGCTACTACGAGTACTGGTGAGGTACACATCAATAACATGTATATCATATATACCTTTGGTGTTGCCGGCCTTCTTATCCGCTAAGTACTTGGGGCAATTCCGCTTCCAGTGTCCGCTTCCCTTGCAATAAAAGCACTCAGTCTCAGGTTTTGGTCCATGCTTTGGCTTCTTCCTGGCAACTGGCTTACCGGGCGCGGCAACTCCCTTGCCGTCCTTCTTGAAGTTCTTTTTACCCTTGCCTTTCTTGAAACTAGTGGTTTTATTGACCATCAACACTTGATGTTCCTTTTTGATTTCCACCTTCGCTGATTTCAACATTGAAAATACTTTAGGAATAGTTTTCACCATCCCCTGCATATTGTAGTTCATCACAAAGCTCTTGTAGCTAGGTGGGAGCGACTGAAGGATTCTGTCAATGACCGCCTCGTCCGGGAGGTTAATGTCTAGCTGGGACAAGCGGTTGTGCAACCAAGACATTTTGAGTATGTGCTCCCTGACAGAACTATTTTCCCCCATCTTACAACTGTAGAACTTGTCGGAGACTTCATATCTCTCGACCCGGGCATGAGCTTGGAAAACCATTTTCAGCTCTTGGAACATCTCATATGCTCCGTGCTTCTCAAAACGCTTTTGGAGCCCCGGTTCTAAGCTGTAAAGCATGCCGCACTCAACGAGGGAGTAATCATCAACTCGCGACTGCCAAGCGTTCATAACGTCTTGGTTCGCTGGGACGGGTGCTTCACCTAGCGGTGCTTCTAGGACATATGCTTTCTTGGCAGCTATGAGGATGATCCTCAGGTTCCGGACCCAGTCCGTATAGTTGCTGCCATCATCTTTCAGCTTGGTTTTCTCTAGGAACGCGTTGAAGTTGAGGTTGACATGAGCGTGGGCCATTTGATCTACAAGACATTTTGTAAAGGTTTTAGACTAAGTTCATGATAATTAAGTTCATCTAATCAAATTATTTAATGAACTCCCACTCAGATAGACATCCCTCTAGTCATCTAAGTGATACATGATCCGAGTCAACTAGATCGTGTCCGATCATCACGTGAGACGGACTAGTCATCATCAGTGAACATCTCCATGTTGATCGTATCTTCTATACGACCCATGTTCGACCTTTCGGTCTCTTGTGTTCCGAGGCCATGTCTGTACACGCTAGGCTCGTCAAGTCAACCTAAGTGTTTCGCATGTGTAAATCTGGCTTACACCCGTTGTATGTGAACGTTAGGATCTATCACACCCGATCATCACCTGGTGCTTCGAAACAACGAACTTTCGCAACGGCGCACAATTAGGGGGAACACTTTCTTGAAATTGTTATGAGGTATCATCTTATTTACTACAATTGTTCTAAGCAAATAAGATGCAAAAAACATGATAAACATCACATGCAATCAAATAGTGACATGATATGGCCAATATCATTTTGCTCCTTTTGGTCTCCATCTTCGGGGTGCCATGATCATCATCGTCACCGGCATGACACCATGATCTCCATCATCGTGTCTCCATGAAGTTGTTCGCCAACTATTACTTCTACTACTATGGCTAACGGTTTAGCAATAAAGTAAAGTAATTACATGGCGTTTATTCTATGACACGCAGGTCATACAATAATTAAGACAACTCCTATGGCTCCTGTCGGTTGTCATACTCATCGACATGCAAGTCGTGATTCCTATTACAAGAACATGATCAATCTCATACATCACATATATATCATTCATCACATCCTTTTGGCCATATCACATCACAAGGCATATGCTGCAAAAACAAGTTAGACATCCTCTAATTGTTGTTGCATGTTTTTACGTGGCTGCAGTAGGGTTCTAGCAAGAACGTTTCTTACCTACGTCAAAACCACAATGTGATATGTCAATTTCTATTTACCCTTTATAAGGACCCTTTTTCATCGAATCCGATCCGACTAAAGTGGGAGAGATAGACACCCGCTAGCCACCTTATGCAACTAGTGCATGTCAGTCGGTGGAACCTGTCTCACATAAGCGTACGTGTAAGGTCGGTCCGGGCCGCTTCATCCCATGATGCCACCGAAACAAGATAAGACTAGTAGTGGCAAGTAAATTGACAAAATCTACACCCACAACAAAATTGTGTTCTACTCGTGCATAGAAACTACGCATAGACCTAGCTCATGATGCCACTGTTGGGGAATGTTGCAGAAAATAAAAATTTTCTACGCTTCACCAAGATCAATCTATGGAGTCATCTAGCAACAAGAGAGAGAGAGAGAGAGAGAGGAGTGCATCTACATACCCTTGTAGATCGCGAGCGGAAGTGTTCAAGAGAACTGGGTTGAGGGAGTCGTACTCGTCGTGACCCAAATCACCGAAGATCCTAGTGCCTAACGGACGGCACCTCCGCGTTCAACACACGTACGGTTGGGGAAGACATCTCCTCCTTCTTGATCCAGCAAGGGGGATGGAGAGTTTGATGGAGATCCAGCAGCACGACGGCGTGGTGGTGGAAGTAGCAGGGAATCTCGGCAGGGCTTCGCCAAGCTCAGCGAGAGGGAGAGGTGTTGTGGGGGAGAGGGAGGCGCTAGGGATTAGGGTGCGCAACCCTCCCTCCCCCCTCTTTATATAGGGGACTTGGGGGGGCGGGCACTGGCCCCCTAGAGATCCAATCTCAAGGGGGGCAGCGGCCAAAGGGGGGACTTGCCCCCCAAGTCAGGTGGGGCGCCCCCACCCCTAGGGTTTCCAACCCTAGGCGCAGGGGGAGGCCCAAGGGGGGTGCACCAGCCCACCAGGGGCTGGTTCCCTTCCCACTTCAGCCCATGGGGCCCTCCGGGATAGGTGGCCCCACCCGGTGGACCCCCGGGACCCTTCCGGTGGTCCCGGTACAATACCGGTGACCCCCGAAACTTTCCCGGTGGCCGAATCTGGACTTCCTATATACAAATCTTCACCTCCGGACCATTCCGGAACTCCTCGTGACGTCTGGGGTCTCATCCGGGACTCCGAACAACTTTCGGGTTACCGCATACTAATATCTCTACAACCCTAGCGTCACCGAACCTTAAGTGTGTAGACCCTACGGGTTCGGGAATCACGCTGACATGACCGAGATAGCTCTCCGGCCAATAACCAACAGCGGGATCTGGATACCCATGTTGGCTCCCACATGTTCCATCATGATCTCATCGAATGAACCATGATGTCGAGGATTCAAGTAATCCCGTATTCAATTCCCTTTGTCAATCGGTGCGTTACTTGCCCGAGATTCAATCGTCGGTATCCCAATACCTCGTTCAATCTCGTTACCGGCAAGTCACTTTACTCGTACCGTAATGCATGATCCCATGATCAACCACTTGGTCACATTGAGCTCATTATGATGATGCATTACCGAGTGGGCCCAGAGATACCTCTCCGTCATACGAAGTGACAAATCCCAGTCTCGATCCGTGTCAACCCAACATATACTTTCGGGGATACCTGTATTATACCTTTATAGTCACCCAGTTACGTTGTGACGTTTGGTACACCCAAAGCACTCCTACGGTATCCGGGAGTTACATGATCTCATGGTCTAAGGAAATGATACTTGACATTGGAAAAGCTCTAGCAAACGAACTACACGATCTTGTGCTATGCTTAGGATTGGGTCTTGTCCATCACATCATTCTCCCAATGATGTGATCCCGTTATCAATGACATCCAATGTCCATAGTCAGGAAACCATGACTATCTGTTGATCAACGAGCTAGTCAACTAGAGGCTCACTAGGGACATGTTGTGGTCTATGTATTCACACATGTATTGCGATTTCCGGATAACACAATTATAGCATGAATAATAGATAATTATCATGAACAAGGAAATATAATAATAATCATTTTATTATTGCCTCTAGGGCATATGTCCAACAGTTCATACCCCCCGATACTAGCCATAGATTCATCAAAATAAGCAAACAACATATGAAAAACAGAATCTGTCAAAAACAGAATAGTCTGTAGTAAGCTGTAAGTTTCGAATACTTCTGTAACTCCAAATATCCGGAAATAAATTGGTGGACGTTAGGAATGTGTCTGTTAATAATCTGAAAAAAGAATTAACCTAAAATCACTCTCCAGTAAAAAATGACAGCAATTCTCGTGAGCGCTAAAGTTTTTGTTTTTTTACAGCAAGATCATATAGACTTCACCCAAGTCTTCCAAAAGGTTCTACTTGGCAGAAACACTAATTAAAACATAAAAACACATCTAATCAGAGGCTAGATGAATTATTTATTACTAAACAGGAAAAAAAGCAAGGAACAAAAATAAAATTGGGTTGCCTCCCAACAAGCGCTATCGTTTAACGCCCCTAGCTAGGCATAAAAGCGAGAATAGATCTAAGTATTGTCATCTTTAGTATTCAATTCATATGTGGATCTCATAATAGATTCATAAGGTAATTTAATTTTCTTTCTAGGAAAGTGTTCCATGAATTTCCTTAATGGAAATTGGAATCTAATATTTCCTTCCTTCATATCAATAATTGCACCAATCATTCTAAGGAAAGGTCTACCAAAAATAATAGGACAAGAAAAATTGCAATCTATATCAAGAATGACAAAATCTATGGGCACATAATTCCTATTTGCAACAATAAGAACATCATTAATCCTTCACATAGGTTTCTTAATAGTGGAATCCGCAAGGTGCAAGTTTAAAGAGCAATCATCAAATTCACGGAAACCTAACGCATCACACAAAGTTTTTGGAGTCGTGGAAACACTAGCACCCAAATCACACAAAGCATAGTATTCCGATCATTAATTTTAATTTTAAAAGTAGGTTCCCACTCATCATAAAGTTTTCTAGGGATAGAAACTTCTAATTCAAGTTTTTCTTCGTAAGATTGCATTAAAGCATCAACAATATGTTTAGTAAAAGCTTTATTTTGACTATTAGCATGAGGAGAATTCAACACGGATTGCAACAAGGAAATACAATCTATCAAAGAGCAATTATCATAATTAAATTCCTTGAAATCCAAGTTAGTGGGTTCATTGCTATGTAAAGTTTTGACCTCTTCAATCCCACTTTTACCAAATTTAGCATCAAGATCTAAAAACTCCGAATCATTGGGACGCCTTTTAACTAAAGTTGACTCATCTCTAGTCCCATCATTATCAAGATTCATATTGCAAAACAAAGATTTAATAGGATACAGATCAATAACTTTTAGATCTTCATCATTATTTTCATGAAAACTAGAAGAACACACTCTTACGAAGCAATCTTTCTTAGCACGCATCCTAGCGGTTCTTTCTTTGCACTCATCAATGGAAATTCTCATGGATTTGAGAGACTCATTGATATCATGCTTAGGAGGAATAGACCTAAGCTTCAAAGAATCAACATCAAGAGAAATTCTATCGACGTTCCTAGCTAATTCATCAATCTTAGGCAATTTTTCTTCAAGCAAAGTATTGAAATTCTGTTGAGAAATCATAAATTCTTTAACACTAATCTCAAAATCAGAGGGAATCTTATTAAAATTTCCATAAGAGTTGTTGTAGGAATTACCATAATTATTAGATGAGTTACTAGGAAAGGGCCTAGGATTAAAGTTTCCTCTATACGCGTTGTTACCAAAATTATTCCTACCAACAAAATTCACATCCATAGATTCATTATTATTCTCAATCAAAGTAGACAAAGGCATATCATTAGGATCAATAGGAGCACTCTTAGTAGCAAACAATTTCATAAGTTCATCCATCTTTCCACTCAAAACATTAATCTCTTCTATCGCATGAACCTTTTTACTAGTAGATCTTTCGGTGTGCCATTGAGAATAATTAGCCATTATATTATCTAGGAGTTTAGTAGATTCTCCTAAAGTGATTTCCATAAAAGTGCCTCCCTCGGTCGAATCTAAAAGATTTCTAGAAGCAAAATTCAATCCGGCACAAAAATTTTGTATGATCATCCATAAATTTAAACCATGCGTAGGAAAATTATGAGTCATTAATTTTATCCTCTCCCAAGCTTGTGCAACATGTTCATGATCAAGTTGCTTAAAATTCATTATATTGTTTCTAAGAGAGATGATCTTAGTGGGAGGAAAATATTTAGAGATAAAAACATCTTTGCACTTATTCCATGAATCAATACTATTTTTAGGCAAAGAAGAAAACCAAAATTTAGCATGATCTCTAAGTGAAAACGAAAATAGCTTCAATTTAACAATATCATTTTCCATGTCTTTCTTGTTTTGCATATCACACAAATCAACAAAGTTGTTTAGATGAGTAGCGGCTTCTTCACTAGGAAGGCCAGAGAATTGATCTTTCATGACAAGATTCAACAAAGCAGCATTGATTTCACAAGATTCAACATCATTAATAGGAGCAATCAAAGTGCTAAGGAAATCATTATTATTGGTATTGGAAAAGTCACACAATTTAGTATTATCTTGAGCCATCGTGACAAGCAATTCAACACACAAGCACACAACACGCAAGCAAGAAAGAGGCGAACGGAAAAGAGAGGGCGAATAAAACAGCAAGGGTGAAGTGGGGGAGAGGAAAACGAGAGGCAAATGGCAAATAATGTAATGCAAGGGAGAAGAGTTTGTGATGGGTACTTGGTATGTCTTGACTTGTGCGTAGATCTCCCCGGCAACGGCGCCAGAAATCCTTCTTGCTACCTCTTGAGCATGCGTTGGTTTTTCCCTTGAAGAGGAAAGGGTGATACAGCAAAGTAGCCTAAGTATTTCCCTCAGTTTTGAGAACCAAGGTATCAATCCAGTAGGAGACTACACTCCAAGTCCCTCGTACCTACACAAACAAACAAGAACCTCGCAACCAACGCGATAAAGGGGTTGTCAATCCCTTCACGGCCACTTGCGAAAGTGAGATCTGACAGAGATAATAAGATAAGATAAATATTTTTGGTATTTTTATGATGTAGATTGCAAAGTAAAGATTGCAAGATAAAGTAGATCGAAAACTTATATGATAGAAAATAGACCCGGGGGCCATAGGTTTCACTAGCGGCTTCCCTCAAGATAGCATAAGTATTACGGTGGGTGAACAAATTACTGTCGAGCAATTGATAGAAAAGTGCATAATTATGAGAATATCTAGGAATGATCATGTATATAGGCATCACGTCCAAGATTAGTAGACCGACTCCTGCCTGCATCTACTACTATTACTCCACACATCGACCGCTATCCAGCATGCATCTAGAGTATTAAGTTCATAAGAACAGAGTAACGCATTAGGCAAGATGACATGATGTAGAAGGATAAACTCAAGCAATATGATATAAACCCCATCTTTTTATCCTCGATGGCAACAATACAATACGTGCCTTGCTGCCCCTACTGCCCCGGAGGTGACGTTGTCCTTGATAACAAGGCGAGCCATCAACCCTATCTTCGACGTCACAGTGGAACTTGATACGTCCATTTTGCATCATGCTTTTATATCAATATTTATTGCATTATGGGCTGTTACTACACATTATATCTCAATACTTATGGCTATTCTCTCTTATTTTACAAGGTTTACCATGAAGAGGGGGAATGCCGGCAGCTGGAATTCCGGCTGGAAAAGGAGCAAACGTTGGAAACCTATTCTGCACAGCTCCAAAAGTCCTGAAACTCCACGAAACAACCTTTTAGAATTAATAAGAATTTCTGAGCGAAAGAAATAGGCTAGGGGGCCCACACCCTGTCCAGGAGATAGGGGGGCGTGCCCCCCTATAGGGCGCGCCCCCTATCTCCTGGGCCTCCGGCGTCCATCTTCTGCTATATCATCACTTTCACCCTGGAAAAAATTGGGGAGAAGCTTACGGGACGAAACTCCGCCGCCACGAGACGGAACCTTGGCGGAATCAATCTAGGGCTCTGGCGGAGCTGTTCTGCCGGGGACACTTCCCTCCGGGAGGGGGAAGTCATCACCAACGTCATCACCAATGATCCTCTCATCGGGAGGGGGTCAATCTCCATCAACATCTTCACCAGCACCATCTCCTCTCAAAACCCTAGTTCATCTCTTGTATCCAATCTTGTATCAAAACCACAAATTGGTACTTGTGGGTTGCTAGTAGTGTTGATTACTCCTTGTAGTTGATGCTAATTGGTTTACTTGGTGGAAGATCATATGTTCAGATCCTTTATGCATATTATTTCTCCTCTGATTATGAACATGAATATGCTTTGTGAGTAGTTACGTTTGTTCCTGAGGACATGGGTGAAGTCTTGCTATTAGTAGTCATGTGAATTTGGTATTCGTTCGATATTTTGATGAGATATATGTTGTCTTTTCCTCTAGTGGTGCTATGTGAACGTCGACTACATGACACTTCACCATTATTTGGGCCTACAGGAAGGCATGGGGAAGTAATAAGTAGATGATGGGTTGCTAGAGTGACAGAAGCTTAAACCCTAGTTTATGCGTTTCTTCGTTAGGGGCTGGTATGGATCCATATGTCTAATGTTGTGGTTAGGTTTACCTTAATACTTCTTTTGTAGTTGCACATGCTTGCAATAGGGGTTAATCATAAGTGGGATGCTTTTCCAAGTTAGGGCAGTACCCAAGTTCCGGTCCACCCACATATCAAATTATCAAAGTACCGAACGCAAATCTCATGAACGTGATGAAAACTAGCTTGACGATAATTCCCAATGTGTCCTCGGGAGCTCCTTCATTATTATTAGAAATTGTCCAGGCTTATCCTTTGCTACATAAAGGATTGGGCCACCTTGCTGCACTTTATTTACTTTATTTACTTGTTGCTTGTTACTATTTATCTTATCACAAAACTATCTATTACCTACAATTTCAGTGCTTGCAGAGAAAACCTTACTGAAAACCGCTTATCATTTCCTTCTGCTCCTCGTTGGGTTCGGCACTATTACTTACCGAAAGGACTACGATAGATCCCCTACACTTGTGGGTCATCAAGACTCTTTTCTGGCACCGTTGCCGGGGAGTGTAGCGCTTTTGGTGAGTGGAACTTGGTAAGGAAACATTTATATAGTGTGCTGAAATTTTCTGTTACTTGTCACTATGGAAACTAATCCTTTGAGGGGCTTGTTTGGGGTATCTTCACCCCAACCAGAAGAGCAAAGAGTTGCTCCTCAACCTACTGAACTTTATGAAAATATGTACTTTGAGATTCCTTCGGGTATGATAGAGAAACTGCTAGCTAATCCATTTGCAGGAGATGGAACATTGCATCCCGATTTACACCTTATCTTTGTGGATGAAGTTTGTGGATTATTTACGCTTGCAGGTATTCCCGATGATGTTGTCAAAAGGAAGGTCTTCCCTTTATCTTTGAAGGGAGATGCATTGACATGATATAGGCTATGTGATAATACGAGATCTTGGAATTATAAGCGATTGAAGTTGGAATTTCACTAGAAGTTCTATCCTATGCATCTTGTTCATTGTGATCGTAATTACATATATAATTTCTGGCCTCGCGAAGGAGAAAGCATCGCTTAAGCTTGGGGGAGGCTTAAGTCAATGTTATATTCATGCCCCAATCATGAGCTCTCTCGGGAAATGATTATTCAGAATTTTTATGCTCGGCTTTCTCTTGATAATCGCAACCTGCTCGATACTTCCTGTGCTGGTTCTTATATGCTGAAGACTATTGATTTCAAATCGGACTTATTGGAAAGAATTAAACGCAACTCTGAAGATTGGGGTTCCGACGATGGTAAGGAGTCAGGTATGACACCTAAGTTCGACTGTGTTAAATCTTTTATGGATACCGATGCTTTTCGTGGATTTAGCGCTAAGTATGGACTTGACTCTGAGATAGTAGCTACCTTTTGTGAATCTTTTTCTACTCACGTTGATCTCCCTAAAGAGAAGTGGTTTAAATATAATCCTCATGTTGAAGTGAAAGTAGTTGCACCTATTATAGTCGAAGAAAAGACTATTACCTATAGTGATCCTATTGTTCCTACTGCTTATGTTGAAAAACCTCCTTTTCCTGTTAGGATAAAGGATCATGCTAAAGCTTCAACTGTTGTCCGTAAGAGTAATACTAGTACTTATACACCTCCTGAGCAAATTAATGTTGAACCTCGTATTGATATGGTTAAATATCTCTTGGATGAGGACTTAGATGGGCATGTTATTTCTTTCTTGGGTGAGACTGCTAATATTGCTAGACCTGATACTAAGACACGTAGACCTGTCGTAGGCATGCCTGTTATTTCTGTTAAAATAGGAGATCATTGTTATCATGGCTTATGTGATATGGGTGCTAGTGCTAGTGCGATACCTTATGATCTTTATAAATAAATTATGCACGACATTGCACCCGTTGAATTAGAAGACATTGATGTTACTATTAAGCTTGCTAATAGGGATACCATTAAACCTATTGGGATTGTTAGAGATGTTGAAGTTTTGTGTGGGAAGGTTAAATACCCTGCTGATTTCCTTGTTCTTGGTTCCCCACACGATGATTTTTGTCCCATTATTTTTGGTAGACCCTTCTTGAATACTGCTAGTGCTAAGATTAATTGTGAAAAGAATATTGTCACTGTTGGCATAGATGGTATGTCTCATGAGTTTAATTTTGCTAAGTTTAGTAGACAACCTCGTGAAAGGGAACCACCTAGCAAGGATGAGATTATTGGTCTTGCTTCCATTGCTGTTCCTCCAACTGATCCGTTAGAACAATATTTGCTAGACCATGAAAACGATATGTTTATGAAGGAAAGGGAAGAAATAGATGAAGTGTTCCTTAAACAGGAACCTATGCTGAAACATAATCTTCCCGTTGAAATTCTTGGGGATCCCCCTCCACCCAAGGGTGATCCCATGTTTGAACTCAAACCATTACCTGATAATCTTAAGTATGCTTATCTTGATGAAAAAGAAATATATCTTGTTATTATTAGTGCTAACCTTTCAGAGAAAGAAGAAGAAAGATTATTGAAAACTCTGAAGAAGCACCGAGCAGCTATTGGATATACTCTGGATGATCTTAAGGGCATTAGTCCCACATTATGTCAACACAAGATTTCAGTGGAGAAAGATGCCAAACCAGTTAGAGATCCTCAAAGACGACTAAATCCCAAGATGAAGGAAGTGGTAAGAAAGGAGATACTAAAGCTCCTTGAGGCAGGTATTATTTATCCCGTTGCTGATAGTGAATGGGTAAGCCCTGTCCATTGTGTCCCTAAAAAGGGAGGTATTACCGTCATTCCTAATGATAAAGATCAATTGATCCCGCAAGGAATTATTACATGTTATAGGATGGTAATTGATTTCCATAAGTTAAATAAAGCTACCAAGAAAGATCATTACCCTTTACCTTTTATTAATCAAATGCTAGAAAGGCTATCCAAACACACACATTTTTTGCTTTCTAGATGGTTATTCTGGTTTCTCTCAGATACCTGTGTCAGCGAAGGATCAATCTAAAACTACTTTTACTTGCCCTTTTGGTACTTTTGCTTATAGACGTATGCCTTTTGGTTTATGTAATGCACCTACTACCTTTCAAAGATGCATGATGGCTATATTCTCTGATTTTTGTGAAAAGATTTGTGAGGTATTCATGGATGACTTCTCCGTCTATGGATCCTCTTTTGATAATTGTTTGAGCAACCTTGATCGAGTTTTGCAGAGATGCGAAGACACTAGTCTCGTCCTAAATTGGGAAAAGTGTCACTTTATGGTTAATGAAGGCATTGTCTTGGGGCACAAGATCTCTGAGAGAGGTATTGAAGTTGATAAAGCCAAAGTTGATGCTATTGAAAAGATGCCATGTCCCAAGGACATAAATGGTATAAGAAGTTTCCTTGGTCATGTCGGTTTTTATAGGAGGTTCATTAAGGACTTTTCTAAAATCTCCAGGCCTCTGACTAATTTATTGCAAAAAGATATTCCTTTTGTCTTTGATGATGATTGTGTAGAAGCGTTTGAAGTTCTTAAGAAAGCTTTGATCACTGCACCTATTGTTCAACCACCTGATTGGAATTTACCTTTTGAAATTATGTGCGATGCTAGTGATGATGCTGTAGGTGCTGTTTTAGGGCAAAGAGTTGATAAGAACTTGAATGTTATCTAGTATGATAGTAAGACTCTTGATACTACCCAGAGAAATTATGCTACTACTGAAAAAGAGTTCTTAGCAGTTGTGTTTGCATGTGATAAGTTCAGACCTTATATTATTGATTCCAAAGTTACTATTCACACTGATCATGCTGCTATTAAATATCTTATGGAAAAGAAAGATGCTAAGCCTAGACTCATTATATGGGTTCTCTTGCTCCAAGAATTTGACTTGCATATTATTGATAGAAAGGGAGCTGAGAACCCCGTTGCAGATAACTTGTCTAGGTTAGAGAATGTTCTTGATGACCCACTGCCTATTAATGATAGCTTTCCTGATGAACAATTAGCGGTCGTCAATGCTTCTCGTACTGCTCCTTGGTATGATGATTATGCTAATTACATTGTTGCTAAATATTTACCACCTAGTTTCACATACCAGCAAAAGAACAAGTTCTTTTATGATTTAAGACATTACTTCTGGGATGATCCACACCTTTATAAAGAAGGAGCAGATGGTGTTATTAGATGTTGTGTGCCTGAGCATGAACAGGAACAGATTCTACGTAAGTGTCACTCTGAATCTTATGGAGGACACCACGCTGGAGATAGAACTGCACACAAGGTACTACAATCTGGTTTTTATTGGCCTACTCTCTTCAAAGATGCTCGTAAGTTTGTCTTATCTTGTGATGAATGTCAAAGAATAGGTAACGTTAGTAGACGTCAAGAAATGCCTATGAATTATTCTCTTGTTATTGAACCGTTTGATGTTTGGGGCTTTGATTATATGGGACCTTTTCCTGCCTCTAATGGTTATACACATTTAGTTGCTGTTGATTACATTACTAAGTGGGTAGAAGCTATTCCAACTAGTAGTGCTGATCATAACACTTCTATTAAAATGCTTAAAGAAGTTATTTTTCCGAGGTTTGGAGTCCCTAGATATCTTATGACTGATGGTGGTTCACATTTCATTCATGGTGCTTTCCGTAAGATGCTTGCTAAGTATGATGTCAATCATAGAATAGCATCTCCTTATCATCCGCAGTCTAGTGGTCAAGTAGAGTTGAGCAATAGAGAGCTCAAATTAATTTTGCAAAAGACTGTGAATAGATCTAGAAAGAATTGGTCCAAAAACTTGATGATGCATTATGGGCCTACAGAACTGCATACAAAAATCCTATGGGTATGTCTCCCTATAAGATGGTTTATGGAAAAGCGTGTCATTTACCCCTTGAACTTGAACATAAAGCATACTGGGCTATTAAAGAGCTCAATTATGACTTCAAGCTTGCCGGTGAGAAGAGGTTATTTGATATTAGCTCACTTGATGAGTGGAGAACCCAAGCCTATGAGAATGCCAAGCTTTTCAAAGAAAAAGTCAAACGTTGGCATGATAAGAGGATACAAAAGCGTGAGTTTAAAGTAGGAGATTATGTGTTATTATTCAACTCTCGTTTAAGATTTTTTGCAAGAAAACTTCTCTCAAAATGGGAAGGTCCCTACGTTATCGAGGAGGTCTATCGTTCTGGTGCCATAAAAATCAACAACTTCGAAGGCACAAATCCAAGGGTGGTAAACGGTCAAAGAATTAAGCACTATATTTCAGGTAATCCTATCAATGCTGAAACTAATATTATTGAAACCGTAACCCCTGAGGAATACATAAGGGACACTTTCCAGAACGTTCTAGACTCCAAAAAGGCATAGGTATGTGGTATGGTAAGTAAACCGACTCCAAAACAACTCTAATGGCAATTTTTACCAGTTTTAGAATATTTAAGAATTTTAGGAAGAAAGAAGTAGTCCGAAAGGGACACGGGGCTCCCACGAGAGTGGAGGGCGCGCCCCTCCCTGTAGGGCGTGCCCCCTGTCTCGTGGAAACCTCGTGTGCCTCCCGGACTCTGTTTTCTTGCACGTTATGTATTTTGGTGGTAAAAATTCATTATATATACTCCCAAAGGTTTTGACCACCGTATCACGCAAATATCCTCTGTTTTCGTTTCGAGCTGTTCCTGTTGCAGATTTGGAACAAGATGTCGTCCCAAGATTCGGAGGGGGAGAGCTACATGGCTGATTATATCGCAAACCCAAAAGTATATGGGGATGTGGAACATTATGGCTGGACCACGGAGGAAGAAGAAGACTATGATCCAAAGGGGAAGGAGGAGACAAGCTCCGATGAAGAGGACGATCCACTACCTCAACCTGGTGATATGCATGTGGAGTTCAAGAAGTCAAGCCTCCCTAAGGTCCAATCTATCCCACCATGTTTTTTGCAGGACAGCAAGGCAGCAGCACTATGCAAAAAGATAATGAAACTTGAGCTCGAGAATGAGGATCCGAGGGAGGAAAATTTTAGCCTCAGACGCAAGCTAGAGAAGAAAAATGCAACAACTCCACCGTCATCATCACTACCTCCATCACCTCTGAGGAAATAATCACTTGGGTATGGGCACCCCCCTTGGCAATTGCCAAGCTTGGGGTAGGTGCCCCGGTATCGTATCACCATCACACTCCTATCTTTACCGCTTTATTTAGTTTGATCCTTTTTAGTAGTATCTTGATCTAGAAGTTTTGATATCAAGCAGTTTGAGTTTTGCTTTGTGATCTCTTTATGTAATCGAGTCCGTTAGCTATTTATAATAAAGATTAGTGTTGAGTCAAGGGCTTTGCTATGTGCTATGATCTTGAGAAAGTAGAAAGAATAAAAGAGTTCATATTGATCTTATGGATAGTGATAACTTCACACATAGAAAGTACGAGGCATACAAATTGTTGGGAGTTGGTGAACGTAGCCTTGGTCATCGTTGCAATTAATAGGAAGTGATAAGGAAAGAGGGGTTCACATATAAATATATTATCTTGGACATCTTTTATGATTGTGAGGCACTCATTAAGTATGACATGCTAAAAGAGTTGATGTTGGACAAGGAAGACAACGTAATGGTTTATGTTTTCTGACATCTCAGTTAAAGTATATTGTCATTGACCTTCCAAACATGTTGAGCTTGCCTTTCCCCCTCATGCTAGCCAAATTCCTTGCACCAAGTAGAGATACTACTTGTGCTTCCAATTACCCTTAAACCCAGTTTTGCCATGAGAGTCCACCATACCTACCTATGGATTGAGTAAGATCCTTCAAGTAAGTTGTCATCGGTGCAAGCAATAAAAATTGCTCTCTAATTATGTATGACTTATTAGTGCGGAGAAAATAAGCTTTGTACGAACTTGTTGTGGAAGTAATAAAAGCGACGGACTGCATAATAAAGGTCCACATACAAGGGGCAATATAAAGTGACGTTCTTTTGCATTAAGATTTTATGCATCAACCCTAAACACGCATGACAACCTATGCTTCCCTCTGCGAAGGGCCTATCCTTTACTTTATGTTTTTACTCTATGCTTGAGTCAAGGTGATCCTCACCTTTCCCTTTTTCATTTTATCCTTTGGCAAGCTCCTCGTGTTTGAAAGATCATGATATATATATCCAATTGGATGTAAGTTAGCATGGGCTATTATTGTTGACATCACCTAAAGGTGAATACGTTGGGAGGCAACACAATAAGCCCCTATCTTTCTCAGTGTACGGCTAAAACTCTATAACCACAAGTATTGCGTGAGTGTTAGCAATTGTAGAAGACTACGAGATAGTTGAGTATGTGAGCTTGCTGAAAAGCTCTTTTACTGACTCTTTCTGATGTTACGATAAATTGAAATTGCTTCAATGACTGAGATTATAGTTTGTTAGTTCCCAATGAAGTTTTTGAACCATACTTGACATTGTGAATTGCTTGTTACTTGAGCATAGGAAATCATATGACCGAATCTATAATATGTTGCTGTTATTAGAATGATCATGATGCCCTCATGTCCGTATTTTATTTTTATCGACACCTCTATCTCTAAACGTGGACATATTTTTCGATTTTGGCTTCCACTTGAGGACAAGCGAGGTCTAAGCTTGGGGGAGTTGATACGTCCATTTTGCATCATGCTTTTATATCAATATTTATTGCATTATGGGCTTTTACTACACATTATATCTCAATACTTATGGCTATTCTCTCTTATTTTACAAGGTTTACCATGAAGAGGGGGAATGTCGGCAGTTGGAATTCTGGCTGGAAAAGGAGCAAACGTTGGAAACCTATTCTGCACAGCTCCAGAAGTCCTGAAACTCCACGAAACAACCTTTTGGAATTAATAAGAATTTATGAGCAAAAGAAATAGGCCTGGGGCCCACACCCTGTCCAGGAGACAGGGGGGCGCCCCCCTATAGGGCACGCCCCTATCTCCTGGGCCCCCTAGTGGGCCTCCGGCGTCCATCTTCTGCTATATCATCACTTTTACCTTGGAAAAAATCGAGGACAAGCTTACGGGACGAAACTCCGCCGCCACGAGGCAGAACCTTGGCGGAATCAATATCGGGCTCTGGCGGAGCTGTTCTGCCGGGGACACTTCCCTCCGGGAGGGGGAAATCATCACCAACGTCATCACCAACGATCCTCTCATCGGGAGGGGGTCAATCTCCATCAACATCTTCACCAGCACCATCTCCTCTCAAACCCTAGTTCATCTCTTGTATCCAATCTTGTATCAAAACCACAAATTGGTACCTGTGGGTTGCTAGTAGTGTTGATTACTCCTTGTAGTTGATGCTAATTGGTTTACTTGGTGGAAGATCATATGTTCAGATCCTTTATGCGTATTATTACTCCTCTGATTATGAACATGAATATGCTTTGTGAGTAGTTACGTTTGTTCCTGAGGACATGGGTGAAGCCTTTCTATTAGTAGTCATGTGAATTTGGTATCCTTTCGATATTTTGATGAGATGTATGTTGTCTTTTCCTCTAGTGGTGTTATGTGAACGCCGACTACATGACACTTCACCATTATTTGGGCCTAGAGGAAGGCATGGGGAAGTAATAAGTAGATGATGGGTTGCTAGAGTGACAATTATTATTAGAATTGTCCAGGCTTATCCTTTGCTACATAAAGGATTGGGCCACCTTGCTGCACTTTATTTACTTTATTTACTTGTTGCTCGTTACTATTTATCTTATCACAAAACTATCTATTACCTACAATTTCAGTGCTTGCAGAGAAAACCTTACTGAAAACCGCTTATCATTTCCTTCTGCTCCTCATTGGGTTCGACATTCTTACTTAGTGAAAGGACTACGATAGATCCCCTACACTTGTGGGTCATCAGAACTCTCAATGAAAGCACCAATGTCGGTGTCAAAACCGGCGGATCTCGGGTAGGGGGTCCCGAACAGTGCGTCTAAGGCTAATGGTAACAGGAGGCGGGGGACACGATGTTTACCCAGGTTTGGGCCCTCTCTATGGAGGTAATACCCTACTTCTTGCTTGATTGATCTTGATGATATGAGTATTACAAGAGTTGATCTACCACGAGATCGTGATGGCTAAACCCTAGAAGCTAGCCTGTGATAATGATTGTTCTTGTCCTACGGACTAAACCCTCCGGTTTATACAGACACTGGAGTAGGGTTACACAAGGTCGGTTACAGAGAAGGGAATCTACATATCAGAATCGCCAAGCTTGCCTTCCACACGAAGGAGAGTCCCATCCGGACATGGGACGAAGTCTTCTATCTTGTACCTTCGTAGCCCAACAGTCCGGCCGATGTATATAGTCCAGCTGGCCGAGGACCCCTTAATCTAGGACTCCCTCAGTCAAGATCGTCATCATCTAGCTCAAGTGGACCGTGTGCAAGGCAAAGGTTTGCCCTTGATAGGTTTTCTATTTTACCGGTCTCATGGTGGTAGTTGGGAGACCGGGCTATAAGATCGATTGCCGTACTATCAAGGGGGGCTCTCTATGAGTAGCTTAGTCGTATCATTCATAGAGAGCTCAAACCATCGCATCCTTCCATCATATTTCTTGGTTCTTTGTTGGTTATCTTTGTGAGTCTTAGAGCTTATGGTCATCTTTATGACAAGCTCGAGTTCTTCGAAAAACGATTTCTTATGCATCTTCTTTTGTGTTTTCGGTGTTGGAGTTTTTACTGGTCTTAATTGAGAAAGGGTTCTCACCATTTTATTTTGGGTATATTCTCTATTACTATTTCTTGATATTTATATCAAGATTGTGTTTGCTCTTGTCTTTAGCTTTCCAACAAACTTGATTTCATCAAAAATTCGGAGCTCGTATGTGAAAGTTGTGGCTGTTTTGATCTTACCTGTTTTACATAGAGAGGTTGTACCGCCCCTTAGAGCGGTTGTACCAGTTGACCGTTACAACCGGTGTTTGGAGCGGTTGTACCACTCCAAAATTGGTCTGAAGATTGTACCGGCCATGTATCGCTGTACCACCGGACTAGTTTCTGTTTTGGAGCGGTTCTTGGGTGGTTGTTGACCGGTTGTACCGGTTAGTTTAGTTTAACCTGTACTACCGGTTCCCCGGGCTGCTGTACCGCTTAGGACTGTTTCCTACAGGTTGTTTTTCCTCTACTTTGACCGGTTGTACTGGTTCGTGCACTGGTTGTACCGGTCTTACAGTTTTCTGCACATAACGGGAAGATTCTTGGGGGCCTATAAAAGGGGGTCTTCTTCCCCATTGAACCTTATCCTTTGAGCTCGTGTTCTTCCCTCATTGTTGACCTTCTTCGAGCTTACTATCTCTCAATCCATCCATGGATTCTTGCTAGTTTTTGGGGAAAAGAGAGAGGATATCTAGATCCACATTTCCACCAATCACTTTCTCCTCTATGTGAGGGGAACCCCTTGGATAGATCTTGGAGATCTTGGTGTTCTCCTTCTTGTTCTTCCTCTCATTTTCATCCCTAACATTAGTTGCTTTGGTGGGATTTGGGAGAGAAGGACTTGGGCACTCCCTGTGCCCTTGCCATTGCATTTGGTGCATAGGTTTGAGTTCTCCACGGTGATACGTGGAAGTTACAAGTTGAGAAGCTTATTACTCTTGGTTGCTTGGTACCCTTGAGGTTGTTCCTCTTGGGTGCTTGGGTGCCCTAGACGGTTGGTGGTGTTCGGAGCTCAATCATTGTGGTGTAAAGCTCCGGGCAAGCGTCAGGGTCTCCAATTAGGTTGTGGAGATCACCCCAAGCATTTTGACGGGTTTCGGTAACCGCCCCCAAGGGTTGCCAAAGTGTATGGGTTCGGTGACCGCCCCAAGGGTTTCTATTTGTACGGGTTCGGTGACCGCCCTCAAGGGTCCCTTAGTGGAATCACATCATCTTGCATTGTGCGAGGGCGTGAGGAGATTACAACGGCCCTAGTGGCTTCTTGGGGAGCATTGTGCCTCCACACTGCTCCAAACTGAGATTAGTATCCGCAAGGGTGTGAACTTCGGGATACATCATCGTCTTGGCGTGCCTCGGTTATCTCTTACCTGAGCCCTTTACTTATGCACTTTACTTTGTGATAGCCATATTATTTCTTGCCATATCTTGCTATCACCTAGTAGTTTATCTTGCTTAGCATAAGTTGTTGGTGCACATAGGTGAGCCTAGTTGTTGTAGGTTTTGTGCTTGACAAATTAACCGCTAGGTTTATTCCGCATTTGTGCAAGCCTAAACCATAATTATTTTAAAGCGCCTATTCACCCCCCTCCAAGCGACATCCACGATATTTCAATTGGTATCAGAGCCCCGTCTCTCTTTGTTAGGATTAACCGCCTAGAGAGTAAAGATGTTGACTAGGGGATTAGGATTCTCTGACACTCTTAGTTTGGATGGCACAAATTTTGATGTTTGGGTAATTCGCATGCTTAATCTCTTTAGGGTCATGGACCCAAATTTAGAGAGAATTGTAGATATGGGTTTTTCTCTTCCAAAGGATCCCCAAAGATTATCTTTAGAGGATGAGAAAAACTCTGATCTCAATGCTCAAGCTTCTAATGTGCTTTTTGATGCTTTGAGCAATGTAGTTATATTTCAACTCATGCCATTCTGGGACGCTCATGAGTTGTGGACAAAGCTTCAAGATAAATATGGCATGTCCAAGATTTGTGGGGATGATTGTTCTCCCTCCACCTCCGGCCGTATTGTGTTCTCAACTTCTTCTACTTCACCTACATGTGGTTTTCCACAAGGTAATGAAATGGTGAGTAGTGTTGGTCATTGCAATGATGATAGTATGCTTATTGTGGATGATTCTTCATCACTATTTTATTGCAATGCATCTTCTTTGCACTTTAGCACTTCGAGCACCCTACATGTTTCTCATGCTTGTGTTGATAGTCCGTGCATATCTTGTAGAAATTGCTTGACAAAATCTCATGATGATATGCTTGCTATATCTTGTTGCCATGATAAAAATGCTTGTATTTCCTCGATTTGTTGTGCTAACAATGTAGAGGAAACCCAACACTCCATGGAACAAGATGTGGTTTTAAATGGTGCTTCAAGGGATCCTACATCATCATCTATTGCGGTTTGCCTTATGGCCAAGGCTTCAATGGTATCTCCTACCTTGAACCCCAGTATGTCTCTTGTTGATGATGTTGATGCTAATAATGATGAGGATAATGATGAAGAGAATGATAATGTTGCCTCCTTAAAAATTAAGGGGGAAATGATTTTTAGAGCCCTTCATAAGAATAAAATTGCTCGTTCCAACTTCATGGAAATCATGTCTATTGCTATTGAGGGAAAGAAATATATAGAGGAGTTGGAATCTCATCTAGAGGAGCTTGAGGTCACCATTGAAAAAAATGGAAGGTCATGAGCATGATTACGCTAATGAGATTGCGGACCTCTCTCAAGCTCTTGAACTTGAACAAACCACTAAGGAATCTCTTGAGGAGACTTTTGCTCTAGAATTATCTAGAGTGAAGGAATCTCATGATAGAGCTCTTGAGGTGGCCAATGATTTTGAAACTAAAAATGAGAAGCTTGAAGTTGTGCATGCTAAACTTCTTGAGGACTTTGGGCACCTTGAAAATGGCTCAAGGGTCATTAAGAGTGAGCTCATCAAACTCACCGAGTCTCATGCACAACTTAAAGCTTCATATTCAAAAGATCTTGCCAAGTTGCCTTCTCCTCTTGCTATTAATGATGATACTTGTGCTACTAACTCTATTACTTGTGAAGCATCCATTTTGAAGGAGAATGTTGAGCTTCGGGCTCAACTTGAGTTGCTATCTAGCAATTATGGAAATTGGAAGAAAGCCATGAAAAGCTCTCAAGCTCTCATGATGATATTCTAGTATCCCATAATGTGCTAAAGATAGATCATGAGGCCATGATTGCTAAGGTAACATCTAGTGAGCCTCATGTGGATACTAACACTACTTTTAGTCAAAATGCTATATTGCCTTGTGCTAGTCCTCATAATTCATCTATGCATAACATTGGCACATCTTGTGATGAATTTCTTTCCTTGCCTTGTTGCTCTAATGATGAAGCGTATACTTCCTCTAGTGCTTGTGTTGAGACTAACCATGTAGAGGAAATCAAATAGCTCAAGGCCCAAGTCACTTCTTTGAAGAAAGACTTGGAAAAGTGTCATGAAGGGAAATCCACACTCAACAATATCTTGAGTATGCAAAAATCCCCCAATGACAAAGGTGGACTTGGATTAAACTCCAATAAGAAGAATAAGTCCAAGATGAACAAGAAAAAAGGCCAAGAACAAGTCAATAATTCGGCCAAGATTGTTTGCTTCAAGTGCAAAATTGAAGGGCATCATGTTAGATCTTGCCAATTGAAGAAGAAGGCCATTAGTGACAAGCAACAAGGGAATCGGCCACAAGTTCAATCTCATGCTCAACCACAAGTTGAAGAAAGGCCTCTTCCCAGGAATACTCAAGCTAATGCTTCTCAAGTTGAGAACTCAAGTGAGAAGAAAGTGAAGAGTAGACGTTGCTACTTATGTCATGAGAAAGGTCACCTCGCTTCTTCATGCACTAGTGGTAACTCATCCAACCCAATTATTATTGATGATATCTATTCTCTTGGGAAGGATAAGGTTAGCAATGTGTTTGCCAAGTTTGTTGGTACTCAAAGTGGTGTCAAGCAAAGAACCATTTGGGTAGCCAAGCCTATTGTGACTAACCTCTTAGGACCCAACTTGGTTGGGGACCAACTAGCTCAAACTTGATCAATAGGTGTCTACGGAGGGCATCAGAGAGTTGGCTACATTATGAAGAATTAAGGGGATTTTCATCATTCATATTGTCTCAAGCCCAGTCATTCGAATTATCAAGTTTCTACTTATATCCAATGTTCCTCCTTGCGATAACTCGTGCTTAAAGTGTTTACATTGATAGTTACTTGCCCCTTTGCATGTTTGGTTTTGTTCCTTGCATGTGTTTGTATATGTTGTGCTTCCAACTTGATTATCTTGAGCAATCAAGTATGTGTGTGTTGGTTTGCACATGATGTACGTGTGTGTCATGCGTTGAGCCTTTTGCATCTTGTTTATATCTTAATTGTCTCATGTGAGAGATTAATGGAACATCCCATTTTGGGGGAGTGATGTGCTTTGTGCACCTCATGGTCCCACAAATGTGTGTACATGAGGAATACCACCTAGTATTGATATTTCAAGCTTATCTAGTCACTATGTGGTATGTCTTCTCATGAGAAATTCAAATGCTAAATAGTCCATTAATTATCTCTTGTTGGATCCTCCTATTGCCTCTTGTTAAGTTTTTTTTGGTATCACATTATGGGGGAGTAATATGCTATGTGCATATTTTTTTTGAACATATGCTATGTGCATATTACAAGCCTAGAAAATGTGTACATTTGAGATATTGTCACCTAGAATTGATATTGTAAATTATCTTGTTCCTAGGTGGCATGTTAGCCCTACAAGTTGCAATTTTCTTGTGTTTGGTGTGAAGATGATGTTGGATATCCTTGCTATCTACCAACGGAATTATTTCCAAATACTTATTGTCTTTTGACAATTTGTACTCACTTATGTGTGGTAGAAATTATTGATCATCTTTACATTGGCCTTTGCTTTTATTTGCCTTATCTCTTGCCTAGGATCGTGTCAACTCCCAGTGTATTCCATACCACTTGTGGATTTTGTTGGTTCCTTGAGATTGTCTAGTGTTTCTATAGATATAGGGAAAGTGGTGATCCATCTTGTGCTTTTTGTATTCAAATGCAAATTCTCTACAATGCACAATGCTTGGGGGAGCTATCCTATTTTTCTTAGAACGCTCACCTTGTGATCCTTATCAAGTGTGTGTTGGTGGAATGCAAACCATTTCTTTTTGGTACTTTGTGCCATCACGAAACTTTGTAGAGCACTTGGTTTGTTTGGAACCATTCTCTCTTTTGGGAGTTTGACATCATTCTTTTTGAGTGTGCCAATGGATATCTCATTCCTTGATGTATCGTTAATGATATCTTCCAAGTGATGGTTTCTCCTTTTGGTATCCTTTTCACTTGGTATTCCTTTTTCATTTGGTGTTGGTTCTTGAAAGTCTTTAGCATGCATATATACTTCATGTATTTTCTTTGGCATGCTTTCTTTCTTTGACCCAATATATAGGGGAAACTCCACCAATTCTCAAATTGGATGAGATGTGCATGGAATTCATGTCCATATCTACATGCACATATTTATGTGGAGTTTGTCCTATGTATATTGGTGTTTCTAACTCTTTGGTCCCAATGAGTTTGGGTACCATTTTGTTTGTGATATTGGTCTAAGAACAATTGGAGATGCATTGGATGCTCGGATCACTCACAAGGGAGGTGGTGTCATCATGTGCTTATTGGAGTCAAGCTAGGATGCTCAATGAACTAATATCTACTACCTTCAATTGGTTTCTACTACATCCTTCCAATGTTAACTCGGTAACAAATATCTTCATATACTTCATGCACACATTTCTTGCTTCAACCTTGTGTAGGTTGCATCTTGGCATGATATTCATTCTATCTTGTGATACTCGTTCCCTTTCTCAAAGCATCTCAACGATGATCTCATGTTGCTAGTTGTGATGTCTTTAATGGTTGTGTGGTAGGAATTCATTTATATACAATAAGACCATATCTAGCCATGTGCTATGCTTCCAAGCAAATATCTTACTGGTATATGTATGACTTCCTTTTGGATATCTTGTTCCTTTATGTTGTAACTATTTCCGGTGTACATCCTTCTTTGTAGATATATATCATCATGATTTCGTCTAACTAGAACCTTATACACTAGAGAAATTACATCTCTAGATGATATCCTTTCTTTCACGTCCACCTTGTCTTTCTTATGTATTTCTTTGGTGGCTTCGTGAAAGCTTTTTCCTTGAGTGTGATACGCCTCCAACGTATCTATAATTTACAAAGTATTCATGCTATTATATTACCTGTCTTGGATGTTTAATGGGCTTTATTATAGACTTTTATATTATTTTTGGGACTAACCTATTAACCGGAGGCCCAGTCCAAGTTGTTGTTTTTGCCTATTTTAGTGTTTCACAGAAAAGGAATATCAAACGGAATCCAAACAGAATGAAACCTTCGGGAGTGTTATTTTTGGAACAGAAGCAATCCAGGAGACTTGGAATAGACGTCAGGGAAGCTTCGAGGTGGCCACGAGGGTCAGGGGCGCGCCCTACCCCCCTGGGCGCGCCCCCACCCTCGTGGGCCCCTTGTGGCTCCCCTGTCCGACTTCTTTCGCCTATCACTACAAAACAATGCACTTTCGTGATGATACATGTTTGTCACAGTAGGTCGCGTTTTCTGTCATGCATGTACATCCATGACGATTTTATGACAGAATCAAGATAATCATACCTGTGATGTCATAGAAGCGTTCCATGACATTACCAAATTATCATCACGGAAGTGTCCACTTCCATGACGATAAATCGCGTGTCACATAAGTGCTTTCGTCAAGGGTGACTGACATGTGGCATCCACCGTAACGGAACACCGTTAAGCTATCGGGTCCCGTTTTGGATCCGATAACCCGTTAACAGCCTGGACCAATGGGGATTTTCCACATGTAAAATCATCATTGGCTGGAGGAAACACATGTCAGCTCCTCGTTGGCACAGGTGTTACTCATCCAATGGCCGAGATGCGCTTATGAAATGTTGACACATGGACCAGCCCAAAAGTGGCCCATAAAGTTTAAATGGGCCATCCCAACTAAAGGGCCACAAGATTTTGCGGTCCATAATGGGCCGGCCTAGCAAAAGGCCCACGAGATTTTGCGGGCCATAATGGGGCGGCCCAGCTAAAGGCCCACAAGTTTTTGCGGGCCATAATGGGCCGGCCCAGCTAAAGGCCCACGAGATTTTGTGGGCCATAATAGGCCGGCCCTGCTAAAGGCCCCCAAGACTTTGCGGACCATAATGGGTCGGCCCAGCTAAGGGCCCACGAGATTTCGCCGCCCATAATGGGCCGGCCCAGCTGAAGGCCCAAAAGATTTTGATGACACTAGTAGGACGGCCCATTAACAGGCTGCCATGTTTTGGGCCAAATGCTGACCCATATTTGATTCGGTCCATTAACAGCCTGCCATGTTCCGGGCCTAATAGAGGCCCATATGAGATCCGGCCCGTTAAAAGCCTCACATGTTCTGGGCCAAATTACGGCCCAGATTAGGTCCGGCCCTTTGAGAGGCTTTGGGCTAAATTATGGCCCATATCAAATTCGTCCTGTCAACTAGACGCTATGCTTTTGGGCCCACTTGATAAAGGGCCATTTAGTAATTCAGCCTGATATTAGTTTCGGCCTGTTAAAGGGTCGTTTAACATTTCGGCCCTATATATATTTCGGCCTGTTAAAAGCCCATCATATAGTTGGGCCTAACTACGGTCCCGTTTGCATGCGGCCTGCTCAAAGCCGATAATCTGATTGGGCCAAACAAGGACCGAGACAATTTTGGCCTGTTATAAGCCCATGATTTGATTGGCATAGTCATGGGACGAGGTCTATTTCGTCCTGCTGCCGGCCCATGAGCTGTTCGACACGTTTCAGGCCCAACCTACTTTTCGGCCTCCTAAAAGACCATTGAGTTTTCTTGGGAAAATAGGGCCGGCGGTTTACTCGGCCTATTAAAGGCCCGAATCTACTAGTGGGCCAATTTACATTTAGGCCTGTTAACGGACCAAAATGACGGGGCCCATGATGCGGATCATACAGAGTGATTTGCATGACGGCCCGATTATGTACCGTAATTTTACGGTTTGGCCGGTTTATTGCGAAGACAGGATATATATACAGTAAAATAACTGCAGCATCATGAATAAGAAAAAAACCTAGACTATACAATAAAGAAATTACGGCATATTACATCCACTGGGCATCAAAGTTCGCCACTATGATAATAAAGCACAAGCAGACAACAAATTACATACACTTGGCATCAAAGATCGCCACCAGTGCAATTAAACACGCCGACAAAATAATATACAAAACCGACATCACTTCAATAGAGTTCAAGAAAGGTTAGCCCTGCTCGGAAGCTGCAGCGCAAGCAGCTGAGCAAGCTGATGAGACTGCACTTGTTTGACACTTATATCCTCCTCACTCTGAAAGATAAACAAGCAGACAGATGACAGGTTTTGCACATATAAGTATCAGTGCTGACAATTCATCACATTTCTTACTGATGAATAAAGTGACATAGTTTAAAATAGCATTAACACAATATGGCATTGTTCAGGTCAAGACATGGCAGGAAATGACATTGTGAAGGAGTTGGCAGCTTCACGACACCACTGGATTACAGATCAAGAACTCATAAGTATCAATGGTAAGTGTGATGTCAATTTACCCATTTCAGATTGGCAAAATAAGATCACTTGCTCTGTATAGTTTAATTTACATGGCATGAAGAAGGAACTTGGTTGTACAACTGAAAACTTAAATTGAGAAGGACAAACTTTTGTTTATGAACTACATAATTAACTTTAAACATGCAATTTGATGCAAACACCAAAAATAAACAGCTATTGCAGTCATGCCTAACCAAATATACACAACAAAGTTTGAAGGCTTGAGAAGGATAAACTTAAATTATTGGTGAAGGGAGGCTCTATAAAGCCCTTGTCCATTCTGATGGGGGGGGGGGCAATTCAAGAAGTTTACCACAGAATCTTCTTCATAAGCATTGCCTTTATTCTACATTTTGTTAAGAGTAAATATAGATGTGACAATATAAGAAAAAATGGAGAATATTTAAGATAAGATGAAGAGTGATGCTACATAACCAAGTAGCTATAAATGTAAATACAGCGATACAGGCAAAAGGTACAACCAAGAGCAATGCAGAGCTAAACTTCTTCAGTACCATCAGTGTTATCCAACCTTATGGTAAGAGTAAATATAGATCTGATGTGTAGAAAATGGAGGGCAAAGGAAAATAAGCTGCAGAGTGATGGTACATGAACAACTACCTGTCAATATAAGTACACTGATAAAGGACAGCATGTACTTACAAGAACAATGCAGAGCTAAAAAATTTCATTAGCATTGGATATATTCTACACTAATGTAACCATTCATACAGATCAGATAATTTGGAGCGAACAATTGATAAGCAAGCTATCATGCATACTGCTGTCACATAATGAACCAGGTATGTATGCAAGTACAGTGATACAGGACAACAGGTACTAACAAGAGCAAAGCAGTGGGCAGCCTATTTGCAATATCATGTCATTCTTTTCAAACCGGAATTCTTTTTCGAGCAGATTTCCTGCAAAAAAGATCCGTAAGGCACATGCGGAAAAGTAGAAGTTCAAATGGTCATGCAATATCATAGACAGTACCTCATCCTCGGAATGAGACCAGTGCATAACAAGGTTTTTCCATTCAATGTCTTCTAAATTTAGCACATGAGACTTCACCAGAAATTCGTTTATAGACTTGCCATCAAAGTGTGATTTCCTTAGGTAACATTGATACTGCTGCAATGCTTCCTTGAAATGTGCAAGCAAGCTTTGCTCGTCATGACCATCCAGATTGACCCTCGCCTACTTACAACAATGCAATGTAAATCATTGATGTGTTCAATCAGTAGAAAACAGGAAAATAATCACCATGAATAATAGCACTTACACGTAAGTGGGACAGGAAGATGTGAAAATGGTGTTTGTCTTCACTATAATCTTCCCATGATGGGAATATATGCACGTAGTCCCTAACAACATTGAAAGCATTGTCTTTTAAACTGGGAATAACTGGAATGGGGTTCCAATCTGCAGGAATTGGCCATCTCTGCAGTTGGGATAGGTCTTCGGCCGGTGGACTTGTTGTACTTTTTGCTGGAGTGGGATTTTTCTGTGGTACGGCTGGTGCTATGGCAACTGAAATCAGCATACCTTTTTTTTGAGTGCAGGTCCTGTGTGGTGGGGCTAGTGGAGTGGCCAGTGAAGTATGGGTACAGTCTATTGTAGTCGGTCCTACATTTTGTGTTACTGGTTGTACATCCAATATAAGTGGGGTGCTGTCTCATTTCTCTGGCACAACCACGTTTTCAAGGACTTTGCTGGTGCTCCTTCAGGTTCAGTAATCACCCTCTTCCTTTTTGATGTCTGATGCACAAGAACAAAATTTGAATGGAAAAACATGGTATGATGACAGATGGAATATGTATTGATAATGGATGGGCATGGCATATCGACATATATGATGAGTAAACTAAGCAGATGGCGGTGCAACAAAGTAGAAGAAATGCAAGACAACATATGCAAGATACGCGCAATCAATAAAACCTTGCCAAATTATAACAGGCACCTTGATGGGTGAACATGACAGGCCATCTGCCTTTGACTCCTCGAGGTTAGAATAGTCATTAGGATCATATTCTGAACAAGAATCTACAGGTGGGGAGCGTATGAGTTTCATTGCATCCAGAATGGCACTCAATGCCTTGGTGCCAATTTTTTAAGTCATTGCAGTGTTCCACAATATTCTTCTGATGCGCGGATTCTGATATTCACTATAATTACGTATAATATCTGAGAACCATGAAAACATGAATAGTTGTGAGATTATCTTTGTAATGCAGATGATATTCTAATATAGGGGCGCCCCTGTAAACACTTGTGTGCTATCACTGGATTTTGACGAGAGAGCTCATGTGTGCTGTAATATGGTGTGTGCATTTATATAATTTGGCACAGGTACACAAAAAATAGGCTCCAGAAGTAAGGATAGTTGGCAGATGGTAGGTTCATAATATACTGTATAGAGAGTTTATTGCCAAACCATGATAACAAGAGCACACAACAACTAGGCAGATCATAGTGTACATAACAGGGGTACACCATAACCACGATATATAAATCAGGAAAGTGTAACTTGCTTGAAAATACGGTGTTGTATTGCCGCTAGTAATTGAAAGCCTATCGATCACGTACATGCCAGCTCTATCAGCTATTGACTGCAGATGTCCCTGCGCCCCTTCCTGACAAGGAACATACTGTACGTACTAAATACAGAATAAACAAAGAGGAACATGTTAAAGAACAGAAGAGGAAGCATATTCTTGAGGTTCCACTTCATTGCATACAATGTTGGTTGCCCACTCATGATGAATCACAGTGCCCAAAGAAATACAATTTCATGCTGACTCTCTATATGTGGCAATTTTGAAAAAGAGTCATTAGGATCATATTCTGAACAAGAGTCAACAGGCGGGGAGCACATGAGTTTCATTGCATCCAAAATGGCACTCAATGCCTTGGTGCCAATTTTGCAAGTCATTGCACTGTTTAGCTTCAAGAGTGGACTGCTGCTAGTGCGACACAAAGCAGCTACACAAATCATAGTGTAGATATAACGAGAATACCTTAAGCATCAGAGTAAAATCAGCAAAGTGGAACTTGCTGGAATATATGTGCCAGTATTGCTGGTACATCCAGAAAGGCTTCGGATACCAGCTCTCTTCAACTGAAGGCGCGGTACTGTTAATATCAGTGTAACTCTCAAAGGCGACATAGCTCCCCGCATTTCCTTGCTATTCTTATAGGATTCAAGTGGGCATGCCACTACAAATCCTATTCCTATGTTTACAAAATCCTATGAATCAAAGAGGCTCAAAGTGTCCATCACAACCAACTGTATAGACCTCTACACTGCAAATGTCCCCGCTCATCTTCAGTACAAGGAACATACTGTACTACTATCATACTCCCTCCGTTCCAAAATATAAGTCTTGGTAGATATTTCCACTATGGATCACATACAGATGTATCCAGATACATTTTAGAGTGTAGATTCACTCATTTTGCTCCATATGTAGTCCATGGTGGAATCTATGCAAAGACTTGTATTTAGGAACGGAGAGAGTACATATTAAAGAAGAACGGAAGAGGAACATGGTAAAGAAGAGCAAGCAGATTTTGGATAATAAAATGTTGGTTGCGCAGTGCCCACACATGATGAACCAGAGCACATTAAGAATGCAATTCCCAGCTGACTCTTGACCATTTCAGGCGGTTGGATGAAGATCCTACGTCTCCTAACCCTTCTTCTTCCTCGTCTCTTATTCTTCCCATAAGAACACCGCACGGGCCGCCGGCCGGACCACCGACCCCCACCGCCTGTGTTCCTCCGCTACCCCCACCCCCACCCCCGCCCACCCCCACCCGCATTGATTTTTCCTCGTTTTCGGCGAGGCCCCACAACCACCCGAGCCCCTTCGTTCGCACCGGCGAACTCCGACGAGCTCTGAAAAATCGACTGACCCAATTTTGAAATTTAGTCTATTGTGATTTAACTAATGTGGAATATAAAAGGGGAAAACCATAAGCATTGGGAGTATATTGTTGATCGTGCGATGGCGGATCTGAAGGTGCAAACCGGACAAAGGCAACTTCGCAACCAAGACAAGAAATCAGAGTAAAGCAGTGGCGATCTATTTTCTTGCTGCGATAAATAAGTTGAGCGGATACGAAAGAGTACCGCCTCTAGTGCGGCGTCGTGTATGCATCTGCTGAGAATTTGACGGTGCTACGGTAGCAATGTCTATCGGCAGCGTGGAAGCAGATCTAGGAGGGTAGACGGTGGCGGCGGGGCGCGGTGGACGAGACGGTCGTAGGAGCGGCGCCGGCAAGGTGGACGACGTCGGGATGAAGCGAGAGGACAGGATGCAAGGATCCCGATCCAAAGCCGTGGATGAGAGAGGTCGATCTCTTGTAATGGACGGCGGTGTCGGGGTATCAGCTCCGGCATGGTGGAGGAGGACGGCGGTGGATGGGGTGGCGGACGTCGGCAGGCGGAGGAGGCTGGGGTGGAGAGGGTGTTTTGGCGCCCACGGAGTAGGAATGGGGAAAAGGGAGGTAGAGAGGAAGGGGGAACCATGTATTCAGGGCGCGCTTGTCTCAAATGCGAGAAAATTTACAAACTTAGCCCCCGTTTCAAATTTCCTACATCACAACAATATTAGTCGGTTGAGGATAGGATGGTAATCTCGCATACACCGAATATTTGTCGACAAGAGTTTCTTTTTGGCGTCCACCGTGTATGAATATGAATCAGGGAGGGAGTCGATTTCGGACAAGGACACACTGTGTTTTGGCGCCCACCGTGTATGAATCCGGGTGAGAGGCGGTTATGTCATGTTTGGGGTGAAATTACAAACCTACCCCTATCGAAACCTATAGAAATACAGCAGATAGGCTTTGCGTGGCAGGGATAGGCAGTAGTAATTTCCATCTCGCAGATTTTGGTTTCGGGCGGTTACTGCGACTTTCCCCGCTTGGTTCAAATTTTGCAGAGTGCACGTTTACCGTGCCAACTCAATTCGAATCCCGTTCGTATTCTATTTTTTTCCGTGCGGGATCCATTTTCAATTGGAATTAAATTCTATATACACCATTTTTTATATATACTTCAAAAGCACAACACCATTTATACATAAATATGGTTTACAAATGGCATGATCTCAGATTCATAAGGTTGTATCCATCAATTTGGATTTTCAAATATTTGAAACTACTTTATGTTGAAATCCAATGTATGCATTCCTCGCTAACTGTCTCCAATTAATGTGTGTTTCATGCGGGTTTTTTTACTTCTCAAACATGTTTTTTATGTGTTTCACACACGCAACATATAGTGTAATCCGTTTAGACATTAATTGCATATAAACCATGCATTTTTTGTAATTAAAGAATCTATGGATCACCAATATTGATCAACTATATAACATTACACGTGTGCCCAAATTCAAATGAATATGCATGTTTGATACACCAATTTGCGTTATGATATTATCGATGTCGTGATCTCCAGTTTAAATATTTGAATCCCCTTTAATCCAGATATTCGTCTCATATAGCTGTCACTCATGCTTATATAGGACTATCTCTCTGGACCTATACGCGTTCATCGTCTCTCAGGTATCTCTCGTGCTACGTGTATGTCGACAATGATCTTTTATCTTTGTAACACACTGACGGTACTCTCTCCCCCGATCTTCATCACTCTATCTCTCTAAGTATATCTCGCTCCCTGCTATGTGTCTCTAACTATGATTCTCCATGTGGAATCTCTTTCTCTCACACAAACACAAAACTTTGTCTCCCGGGGTCTCATTTCTCTCTAATATTCCCATGTGTGCCACTCGCACACCCCTCATAAAGAGATGTCTTTTGCTCCTTTGATATGAGAACCTACGAATCTTCCTCTTAAATATCTCTTTCTCACACACAAACACAAACTCTATCTCCCGGGGTCTCATATTTCTCCACCGTTCTCTTGTATGTCGCTCACACACACTCTCTCTCCCTAGAGATATCTTGCGTTCCCTCATATGTCTCTCTAGCTATCACTCTCGTTGTGAAATATATTTCTCTCTCGCAGACACAAAACTCCGTCTCTCGGGATCTCATTTCTCTCTGATATCTGTTTGTATGTGACTCACATGCACCCTCTCTCTCTCTCTCTAACACACACATAACTCAGCCTTCTGATCCACTCGACTCCTATCTCTAATGCACACTAGCTAGCATCTTTATCTTTCTATTTATCTGTTTCTCCATCAACCTTCTTTCTCGCCCTCACTCTTGCTTCCTATCATGCACACTACATATGTTTCTCTCTACATGCAGTCAAGTGCCCTCTTTTTATCTTTCTCTCACACACACATATATAACTTCACCCTCTGAACCACCCGACGGTCATCTCGAACACTCAAACTAGCGGATGTCCCTCTAGCTAGCATCTCCATCTCTGTAACTATCTGTAGTTTCTCCATCAACATCTCTTTCTCACACAGAGTCTTGCTCCCTATCACCCACACTATATATGTCTCTCCATACATATGCATTTATAGGTTGATCTCTTTTGCAGAATCGTTGTGCCTCACTCCCTCTGCTCGCCATAGATGCATGCTCCAGCCCACGCCAATATCTCTTAAAGACAAAAACACATGCTCAATTGTCGGGCCTTCTTCCATGCATTCTCACATGCATGCATATTATCATACCGATTCGTCTCTCCCATGTCGTTGATCTTATGACTTATGTCTTCTTTCTTTTATCTCAATCATGCGTGCGCGCACACACACACATCCCACGTATACATGTATACCTCTCACACATGCACGTTCAAGGTCTCTATGTCTCCATACGTGTCGTGGAATTGTCACGGCAGATGTCCTTAGTGTCAGGACTTAGTCGTGAGGCCAACACATCTATGCGGTAGCTTGAGAGGGGTTGATTGGAACGAGAGACGCAACACACAAGACAAGGATTTAGACAGCTTCGGGCCCCGGGAAACATCATCCGGTAATAACCCTACATGCTGTTTGTGGCTAGGTCTCATTATGATCATGATGGAGTCGCCGATAAGCCGGCTCCCCTTTGTGTCTAGCCCTAGATATTGTTTCTTGCCGCCTCTCCCTCTTGGGGAGCCCTGCCCCTCCTTATATAAGTTAGAGGGGCGGGTTACATGTGGAGTCCTAGTAGGACTAGGACTAGTCTATCTTCTCTTACAAGTTGAATACAAGTCCGAGTCTTGCTTCCTCGTAAAAGAAATATTCATCATCCCTTTCCTCTTAAGCCGGCCCATCATAACGTGAGCCGGCCTTCTAGTCTTTGGGCCTTGTTGTCCATCTGACCCGCCCGCCGGGTTACTA
Source organism: Triticum dicoccoides (assembly GCF_002162155.2). Taxonomy (NCBI): domain Eukaryota; kingdom Viridiplantae; phylum Streptophyta; class Magnoliopsida; order Poales; family Poaceae; genus Triticum; species Triticum dicoccoides. Next base: position 628,437,772 of record NC_041387.1, read on the forward strand.
ATGAGTCGCCAAGATCGGGCGGGTTATCTGTGAATTGCCAAGCTCTAGCGGATCACTAGTGAGTCGCCACGCTCCAGCCGGGTCATACATCCGGCGGGTTAAACCGTGGGGTATATCCCCGACATTTGGCGCCCACCTGGGACTTGTAATTGCTTTATGCTCATGAAAACTGGCATCCGGCGGGGTATATCCGGCGGGTTAAATCGCGGCAGCAACCTGGGACTTGTAATTGCTTTATGCTCATGAAAACTTCAACCAGTGTAGCCCCCAAGGGCCGGATCATTATGCAATAATGAGCAGGGACTTTGTAGATATAACCATGTCAATTTGAACAACAATGTGTAGCCCCCAAGGGTCGGCTTAGTAAGATAATACTGAGCTGGGATTTTGTATATAATTGATAATAACATCATATAATATAGTCTCCACCATGGGGCTTTAAGCCACGTCCACAAGGTTAAGAGCTTTGTACTCCACGAACTGAATAGTGGACCGTTCAATATAATGGATTAATGCTTGTGTACCTTGAATTTTTGACAGGAGCAAAAAATGACTTTGCATTAGCCCCCAAGTGCCATGGTGCATGCTGGCAGTGACATGGGACTTGCATATTTGATATAATCTCAATCTAAATAATGTAGCCCCCAAGTGCCGGGTCGTAAGCCTGCAGCAACTCGGGACTATTCCTTCCATTGTAGAATAAATCATATCCATTGATAAAAATAATAGCCATTGCGCTAAAGCGACTTTGAAAACCTCAATCATAACACTGATTATTGATAACCATAATAGAAATCCAGCCATGTTGGCTATTCAAGATTTGAATAATATAATCTGGCGGCTCTTGGCTGATGACGACTTAATGCGCATTCATTGTAAGCCGGAATTTTTGTAACCCGGTGGCCTATAACCCTTGAGAAAATCAATAATTGATAACCCTTTTGAGACACCAATTTCAATGATGAGCTTGGACTGAAGCATTTATATAAGTCATAGTTCTGCAAATCCTGCACAGAGTTTAAACAACATATGCCCTGGCGACTTTAACATCAAGAGGCAGGGCGGGTAACCACCCAAATGTAGTCTTACCCTGCACACAAGTAGATCACAAGAACCCTTGGCAGTTTACCGCAGGGCGGGTCATAATACCTCACATATAACCACTGTGATATTAAATTTGTACTGCCGGTTTACATGACCTGTGCAGTAAGGGTGATAACCCAATCTTTAGAAGCCAATGCTTCCACATAGATGATGATTGTCATAAGCTGGCGACTTACAGTCAAAAGTCAAGCCGGGTTAGGCATAAAACACTTATATATATTTGAGATATAATCCAAAAAAGGTCTCAAGTCAAACCCAAAATTGTTCACAAAAAAGACTTAAAAAATTTAAGGCTTCTGATTCGTATACGATCAGAAAACCGTTCCAAAGGGGTTGAGCTAAGATTCGAATACGATCATATAGCCCCCAGTGGCTTTGGCGTTGCCGATCAAGAGGGTAACGACAGCTATGTTCTCTTTGGTTCAAATACGACCTATGTTTGAACAGGAAGCCCCCAAATGACCTTGAGAGTTGTTTAACGACGCTGATTCGAATACGATCCACGTCGGACCCAAAAGAGGTTAAGCTATGATTCAGATACGATCAAGAAGCCCCCTAGTGAGTTTGGCAGTGTGTCGATCAAAAGGGTTTCGACAGCTATGTTCTCTTTGGCTCGAATACGACCTATGTTTGAACAGGAAGCCACCAAGTGACCATATATTAGCATTGCACCGATCAACAGGGTACCGACAGCTATGCTCAATGAGCAAGAAGCCCCCAAATGACCATAATAAGATAAGCCGTAAGGCAGGATACCTACGTTTGAACCGCGCATCATGGTAGCAAGTTCTTTTTGGCAACTGAGGGAGTCCCGGATTAGGGGGTGTCCGGATAGCCGGACTACCATCATCGGCCGAACTATCATCATTGGCCGGACTATCATCATCATCGACCGGATTCCAAGACTATGAAGATACAAGATTGAAGACTTCGTCCCGTGTCCGGATGGGACTTTCCTTGGCGTGGAAGGCAAGCTTGGCGATACGGATACGTAGATCTCCTACTATTGTAACCGACTCTATGTAACCCTAGCCCTCTTCGGTGTCTATATAAACCGGATGGCTCTAGTCCGTAGGACAACAACAACCATTACAATCATACCATAGGCTAGCTTCTAGGGTTTAGCCTCCTTGATCTCGTGGTAGATCCACTCTTATAAACATCCACAATATCAATATCAATCAAGCAGGACGTAGGGTTTTACCTCCATCAAGAGGGCCCAAACCTGGGTAAAACATCGTGTCCCTTGTCTCCTGTTACCATCCGCCTAGACGCACAGTTCGGGACCCCCTACCCGAGATCCGCCGGTTTTGACACCGACATTGGTGCTTTCATTGAGAGTTCCTCTGTGCCATCACCGATAGGAAGGATGCCTCTTCCCGTCTTCAAGGACGGCATCTTCGCCGATGGAGCCTTGGCCGCCGGCCAAACTATCTGGCTAGGAGGTTTTCTTATGACCGCCTATCCGGCCACCGCTTCAACAATGACCTCTCGTGTCATCGAGAGCAATCTTCACGTCAACTCGGAATTCGCCGAGCAGTTAGATCCAGCGGAGCTCTCGTCTGTAAACGAACTCTTGGATCGGATCGCCGCCCTGGGAGTCGCTATAGACTACAATCGGATCAGGCTTAAAACCGTTCTGAGAGAGATTAACTCTCCCCAGGTTACCCACCACGTCACGGTGGTAGAGGAACATCGCGACGATCCTTCTCCCATATTGAAAACTAGTCGTGTCCGCGCTACCGAACCCTTCATGCCGGATTCCCGCGGAGGAGCGGATTCCGATCAAGCACTGAACATAAAGTCAGGCATCGGACCGGACTCGTTGGACAACGTTCCACTTTCCAAGCTTCCAAATTCGGAAACTTCTCGGCCCTTGAGCCTCGAGATGGGCAGGGTCCCGAGCTCAATTAGGCCCTCCCGTCTAGATATATGCGATCTATCTCTAATCCGGCAAGAGCCAGCCAAAACAGTACATCATTACTGGGCCAGATTCCTCCTGGTCATGGACCGGATAAAGGACTGCCGAGAGGAAAACGCAATCTCGATCTTTTGCAACAATTGCACGGACAGGGGAATCTTGAACACCGTCAGCCATCGTGAAATCACGCGTTTCACCGACTTGGCATCCATAGTGCGAAAGTACTGTACCATGGAAAGTTTCCGGAAAACCGAAGATAGGTTTTGGGATAATCCGGCCCCGAACATAGCCCCACTCCGCAACAAAAGGGTGCATTACACTCAGGCACCAAGTACAAGAACCAAAAAACAGAAGCCCCTTAAAGGGAACGGAACCGTACTGGAGGGATGGCTCAGCAAACCCTGTACAATTTACAGTACCAAGGGCGCCACCCCAACACATAGCCTTCGTGCATGTTGGATATTACGGCAGGTGGCCAAAAGTGGCGAGGAGCTTCTAGCCCCGCGAAACCACACCAACAATACCGGTACGGTATCAACCGTCTTCGAGACTTTCGCATCAAACAATATGCGGAAATGAACGATCCACAGCCTTGCCGAAGTCTACCAAGTAGCAACAACAAATCCTTGGAGCGACGCGGCCATCACCTTCAACGCCAGCGACGAACCTAAATTCCGAACAGCCCGAGCACCAGCCGCATTGGTCCTCAGTCCAATAGTGGACGGCTTTCGACTTACCAAGGTACTCATGGATGGCGGCAGCGGATTGAACCTCATTTACGAGGAAACTCTTCAAAAAATGGAAATAGACTGGAGCCGCATTAAGCGAAGCAGCACAACCTTCAGAGGAATAATCCCTAGCCGGGAAGCACGCTGCACCGGAAAAATCACACTCGATGTGGTGTTCGGCTCACCGGACAATTACAGGTCCGAAGAAATCACGTTCCAAGTGGCCCCGCTCAGCAGCGGATACCACGCTATATTAGGACGAGAGGCGTTCACGATTTTCCAAGCCGTACCCCATTACGGGTACATGAAGCTCAAAATGCCTGGGCCCGGCGGGATAATCACTCTCGTTAGTGATCCGGACATAGAACTCCGCGCCGAAAACAAAACAGCCGCATTAGCCCTGGAGGCACTATCCGAAGCCCTAGCGGCAGAGGAACTCACCGTGCTGCGCACTACGGTGCGCAGAGACGACGTGATACTCGATAAGAGATCCAAGTCCACCTCCTTTAAACCAGCGGACGAAATTATAAAATTCCAGGTCCACCCAACGGACCCAACAAAGACGGCCTCCATCGGGGCACAGTTGAACCCTGATGTAGACGCCGCACTGCGAGAATTCCTTTGGGAAAATTGAGACATTTTCGGCTGGCATCCTTCAGATATGCCAGGAATCACTCGCAGGCTGGCAGAGCATAGCCTTAACATCCTAAAAGGGTTCAAGCCAGTCAAACAGGCTCTTCAACGATTTTCCGAACCCAAAAGACATGCAATGGGAGAAGAACTAGCCAAACTATTGGAAGTCGGATTCATCAGAGATATCAAACATCCGGATTGGCTAGCAAACCTGGTAATGGTACCAAAGAAGGACAGATCTTGGCGCCTATGTGTCGATTTCAAAGACCTAAATAAAGCCTGCCCAAAGGACCCCTTCCCCCTCCCCCGCATCGACCAAATCATCGATGCCACTGCAGGGCACGATTCATTGTGCTTCCTGGACGCATACTCCGGCTATCATCAAATCAAGATGGCAGAAGCGGATCAAGCCGCAACGGCGTTCATTACTCCATATGGACCATTCTGCTTCAACACGATGCCCTTCGGACTTAAAAACGCCGGCGCAACATATCAGCGCATGATTCAGACATGTCTGGCTACCCAGATCGGCAAAACAGTAGAGGCATACGTAGACGACGTAGTCGTCAAAACCAAACACGTCGAAACTCTAGTAGACGACTTGAGGGTCACATTCGACAACCTCCGAGCATATGACATCAAGCTGAATCCGGAAAAATGCGTTTTCGGCGTACCAGCCGGAAAGCTCTTGGGCTTCATTGTATCCGGTAGAGGAATTGAAGCAAATCCGGCCAAGATCCGAGCCCTATCGCAGTTGGATATTCCAAAAAACCTCAAGCAGATCCAGAAATTGACTGGATGCGTGGCGTCTCTCAGCCGCTTTATCTCCTGCCTAGGAGAAAAGGCTTTGCCCCTCTATCGCCTCCTCAGGCACACTGAACACCTCGAGTGGACGGATGCTGCCACCGCCGGACTCGAGGAAATAAAGGCCATATTGGCAACGAATACGGTCCTGGCTGCGCCCAACCTGGGCGAACCTATGTTGTTATACATCGCGGCAACACATCAAGTAGTAAGCGCGGTGCTCGTCGTAGAACGAGAGACAGAAGGGCATAAATTCCCTCTTCAAAAACCAGTGTACTACATATCCACTGTTTTAACCCCCTGAGAGTCCCGTTACCCGCACTATCAAAAGATAGCGTATGCGGTGTTCATGGCATCCCGGAAGCTCCGACACTACTTTCAAGAGTGTTCGATAACAGTGGCCTCCGAAGTACCCAAAATGACATTATAAATAACCGCGACGCAATGGGCAGGATTGCAAAATGGGCCATTGAGCTCTTACCATTCGACATAACTTACAAACCCCGGCGAGCTATAAAGTCGCAAGTTTTGGCTGACTTTGTCGCTGAGTGGACTGAAGCCGAACTCCCTAAAGAGTACGACGCATACTCCAATTGGATTATGCATTTCGACGGCTCCAAAATGTTGGCCGGATTGGGGGCTGGCACCGTACTAACGTCCCCAACCGGGGACAGAGTCCAATACATACTCCATATCATGTACACGGACTCCAACAATGCAGCCGAATACGAGGCCCTTCTACATGGCCTCCGGATGGCAATCTCCATGGGCATCCAACGCCTAGAGGTGCGCGGGGACTCAAACCTCGCAATATCCCAAGTAAATGGAGACTTTGATGCCAAGGATCCAAAAATGGCAGCCTATCGCAACGCCGTCCTTAAAATGTCAGCTCGGTTCGAAGGACTTGAATTCCACCACGTAGCCAGAGATAATAACCAAGCGGCCGACATATTGGCACGCATCGGCGCAAAATGTGACGCTGTCCCTCCAAATATCTTCCTGGAACGGCTGTTCAAGCCATCCGTACTATGGGAAGAGGAGTCCGGAAATAACAAACCAGAGGCAGCCGCAGAACAATCTGACATAACCGGCGATCCAGCCGACGAAACAACACCCTCAGCTCACGACATAATGGCAATAATCGCCCCATGGACAGAGCCGTTCCTAGCCTACTCGCTTAGGCAGGAACTCCCCGAAGACCATAATGAGGCCCGCTGCATAGTCCGGCAATCTAAAGCCTACAAGGTCCATGAGGGAGAACTCTATAAGAAAAGCACAACCGGAGTCCTTCAAAGGTGCATCTCCGAAGAGGAAGGGCGAGACCTTCTGGCTGAAATTCACGCCGGACTAGGCGGACACCACGCTGCAGCCCAGACCCTTGTAGGAAAGGCATTCCGTACATGATTTTATTGGCCGACGGCCCGGGCAGATGCTCAGGACTTAGTCCGAAGATGCGTCGGTTGTCAGCTCTTTGCTAATCAGAGCCACATGCCACCCACCGCCCTCAAAACTATACCCATTACCTGGCCGTTCGCGGTCTGGGGGCTTGACATGGTTGGACCACTTAAAGGGGGAACCCACAAGCAAAGGTACCTATTGGTCATGGTGGATAAATTCACCAAATGGATAGAGGCCAAGCTAGTTAAAACGGCAGAGTCCAGACCAGTGATAGACTTTATATCTGGGGTAGTACACCGTTATGGTGTCCCCACAGCATCATCACCGATAACGGCACGAACTTCACGGCCGATGAGGTTAAATCATGGTGCAAAAATAGGGGCATCAAGCTCGATTACACTTCAGTCTATCATCCTCAAACCAACGGTCAAGTGGAACGAGCAAATGGTCTAATAATGAGCGGCATCAAACCCAGACTAGTGCGGTCCCTTACGAAATCTGACACGCACTGGGTAGAGGAGCTCGACTCCGTACTCTGGGGGCTGCGGACAACGCCTAACCGTACTACCAGATTCACACCATTTTTTATGGTATACGGCGTAGAAGCAGTTTTGCCCTGCGACATAATTCATGACTCACCTCGAGTGCGCATGTACGAAGAAAGAGAAGCCGAGTTGGATCGGCAGGACAGCTTGGACGCATTGGAGGAAGAACGCGACGTCGCCAAGGCTCGTTCCGCATTTTATCAGCAGCAGGCTCGAAGATACCAAAGCAGAGAAGTACGGGCCAAGACTTACAATGTTGACGAACTGGTTCTACGCCTGCCGGACAAGAAAAAGGACAAGCTCAAGCCCAAATGGGAAGGCCCCTTCATCATCGATAAAGTCTTGACCGGCGGAGCGTACCGCCTACGAAATGCGTCGGATAACCGACTCGAGCCGAACCCATGGAACGCAGCCCGCCTCCGAAGATTCTATGCCTAGCGCCGGACTAAGAGTTCGTCCCTTTCCCCCCGTCCAAATTTTTTTTACTTCAGGTGCCTTTTGTTTATCTTTTTTTCTCAACCCTATTCATCAAAGCCTTAAAAGGCCTACTTGCGCATCGTTCGCAATTGATGTGCTATCCGCACTCATTATACCTGGGGGCTTCTTTACCAGAAGCTTAATTATAAGGGCTTCATGCCCAGCACATGTGTCAAGCCTCCACATGTACCTTTTATTCACCATTATATGCATCGATATGACTTAAGTTTTGGCCAAGCTGGGTTGCCTGGCTCCTGTGCTTACCCCTACGTTCCCGATTGTTCGGCTAGGAGGTAAAGGGAGCACCTCTGCGATTGTTACTGCCGGGTCAGCCGGATGTGTACCTCAGACTGGGTGAAGCCAAAAGCTAGCGTTCTTAAGGGAATATTCGGTCGGTGACTTAAAAGATGGTTTTTATCCACTTATTTATCTACCCCCAGATGTTTTTCTGCTTTTTTTTCGCAGTCCGGACATGCACTTTAGGGCATGCCACCCCCAGAGTAAAGGAACCCTTAACGGAACTATTCTCCCTGGAAGATGTTTCTTACTACCCATGTAATATAACATAACTAGTTGGGCACTTGTCTGATAAAGCACTAATGACCCCTACGCCTCGTCTCCATGCATACCCCGGTTGTTTCATAACCAAGAGGGTATTCGGACACACTCCGGACTCTAGGGTCCCGAGGTCGAAGCGAAAAGGTCGGCAAAGACAAACGATCTACAATCCGGCTAGAAGGCATTTTATATGTCATTTTATAATACATTGTCAAATCGACTGATTGTATTCCTCCTCAATCCCGTCTAATAGGTTGTCTAATTTACAGTCCTGTTGGGAAAATTTAGCGGCCAACTCCACTTGGCCGTATACTAAACTCACAGGGATCTCCTTCCCATTGGGCCCCACAGGTCCGACTTCGGCCATGTGGTTGGGATCCTCCTTCTTGTACCGCGTCTTTACCATGGCCCGGGCCTCCCTGGCACCTTGGCGGCAGGCCGAAATCTTCCATAAATGGAAGCGCTGCCGCACTCCCTGAAGCTTCTCCACAAGCTCCCCAAGACCCTCGGGTAAGGAGAAGGCTGGCCATAAAGCCTGGATGACGCCGCTCATTGCCTGCCGAACTCGTTCGATCAGTTGCAACAATTCGGGAAGTTGATCACCCGTTGATACGGGCATCTCCTCCGCAGGGCGACCTGTGAGCATACCTGCAGACATATTCTGTCAAATTGACTTCCTCGCCGAACTCTTCTTTTCAAAGGAGTTCGCTCAAGCACTTACTATAGATGCCGCGATGAAGCCGCTGATTCTCCTTAACGGAGCCCGACAGCTCGGCCCGAACGCCTTTCAGCTCTTCTCCAAGCTGGGCATGGGCATTCTGGAGCTTGTTCCTTTCATGCTGCATCTTATGCAGCACCCTCTCGCCGGCCTTCAGCTGGCGCAGAAGTTCTTGCTTGTCCGGATCTTGTCCGGCAGCACCTGCAACGTCATTTTTTAGACTTGCGCAAAGGCCAAACGCTACTTATCTTTCTAAAATAATGCGTTACCAGGAGAGGTCCCTGTGTTTCCTCCTGCGCCAGAGAGTGCGGCCTCAAGTTGGGCCTTGCACTCCTGCAGCTCCTGAGACAGTTGGGTATTCTTCTCGGTAAGATCCTACGTTTCATATGATCCTTAAATTAGTTAATATAACTACTTTAAGTCTCGGGGGCTATTGGCATATACAACTATTAAATTCTCTTACCCGTATGTCTTTTACATACTGCTCCGTGGCTCCGGTAAAACCATCTTGAGCAGCACGAAGGTGCGCGTCCCCCGCGTTAAAGGCATTCAACGCCTCGGGGGAGAAGCACGCGTCACGAAATACTGTCCGGCGGCGCCTGTGATTCATGGCACTCTCCACCTCAGACTTGGTGGCGGACAATCTGTCGGCATCCTCCGTCGGAGGAACGTCCGTCTCGCGCCTTGCGCACGCCTCCCCCTCCAGACCAGGTGCTGGAGCCTGGCTGGTAGAGGTTGGATTGGCAACCTCCACGCCTGCAGTCCGGCGGACGCTTTTTTCCCTACAGAAGTCATGAGCACTCAAACGCTTCCTAGGAACGTTGCTCTAAATGATGAATTGTGAGCTACACCTTTGCAGCGACGTTTCAGTCCACGTCGCGCTCCTCTTCCGCCTACTGGTCCGGACTGGCCTTTGTTTGTCAGCCACCGCGGGCTCGGCCTCTCGCCCTAGGGGCGCCTCCTGCACGGCGCCATCATATACGGTGGTCAGAAATAAGCAAGGAAGGAATGACGGTGTTAGGACTTTGGTCGCAATCACCTGGGAAGCCGGATATAGTCCGGGATAGTCGGCCGTGATGGCGACTAAGGCATTGTCCATGCTGAGCTGGTGGAACACCCCGTCGATTAGCTCCACCTTTATGTCCGGATCCTCTTCGGAGGCCGGATCCCGGGATCTCTCTGGATCCTCGGGTTGCGGAGCTGGACTTAGCATGTCCTCCACGATCCGGTGCAGTTCCTGCGTCGAAAGAAGAACACAATATAAGAAACTTAAGTTTCAAAAAGCATGGTCCGGGCACGCAGAGTGTTCGCTTACCCAAGGCCGGGGATTATTCATGGAGAACCCATTTAACGGGTTCATCCGAAGGAAATCCTCCTTCTCCCCTTTATACAGGCCGGACAGGATCGTCACCAGGTCTTCGACCGAATCCGGCCCTTTACGGCCATGACGGGTGGCATCGTCCTCCCCGTTGAAATCCCACATGGGGTGGCCCCTGTATTGTAGTGGCTGCATAATGCATGTTGCCATGACTCCGATCATGGTCAACCCGGAATGGGCCAGTAACCTTATTCGGCCCATCAAATAATGGACGCTCTTGTCTTCCTCTAGTTGGGGGCTCCGCGGACGCCAACTAAGGCGTTTCTTCAGAGGAGCATTGCTGAACTCCGGGAGGCCGATCCGAACAGGGTCCGGCAGCGGAGCGTCTTCTATATAAAACCATCCTGAAGGCCAGTCTTCGGACGCCTTCTTAGGGGTTCCGGATGGATATCCGGTCCCGACAATACGCCATATTTCGGCGCCGCCCACTTGATATATGGACCCCTCGTGAGAGCGGGATACAAGGAAGAACAACCTCTTCCACAACGCGAAATGGGGCTCGACGCCCAGGAATAGCTCGCAAAGAGCTACGTAACCCGCAATGTGCAGGATTGAGGCAGGCGTGAGGTGATGAAGCTGGAGTCCGTAGAACTCCAGGAGCCCGCGGAGGAATGGATGTACAGGAAATCCGAGCCCCCTTATCAGATAAGGGACGAAGCATACCCGCTCCCCTTTGTTGGGACTTGGGGTAACCTCAGCTTGCTTCCCACCTTTGTAGGTGGCCAGCCCGGCTCGAACCGGAACCATAAAGGCCGGAGGGAGATATCCCCCCGCTTGGAGCTTCACCAGCTCGTTGTGCGGAACAGAGCATCTCCTCCAATCTCCTGGCAAAGGGCTGGGAGCGCGAGAAGAGGAGCCGCGTTGACGGTCCATGATGGAATGGATTCTTGGTCGAAAGCGCTCCGATGAGTATTTGCGGGAGGAAGATGGCGATTTGGATCTGAATTCTTGCCTCCCTTATAGGCAGATTATTCGCACAACTAGGGGGTAAAACATAAAAGACACCCTGGCTTTTCACATTCGCGCGACGCGTGGAGGAAGGCCATTATTGGGCGTGGAAGCCAAGACGCGCAACATTGATGAGGAAGCCGGACACTATTCGGCAGGTACGAAGAACTTGAAGGAGAACCCACCTTGCAACGCCGAAGACTATACACACGCTGGACTTATCGTCATTGAAGCCTAGTCCGGGGGCTACTGAGGGAGTCCCGGATTAGGGGGTGTCCGGATAGCCGGACTACCATCATCGGCCGAACTATCATCATCGGCCAGACTATCATCATCATCGACCGGACTCCAAGACTATGAAGATACAAGATTGAAGACTTCGTCCCGTGTCCGGATGAGACTTTCCTTGGCGTGGAAGGCAAGCTTGGCGATACGGATACGTAGATCTCCTACTATTGTAACCGACTCTATGTAACCCTAGCCCTCTCCGATGTCTATATAAACCGGATGGCTCTAGTCCGTAGGACAACAACAACCATTACAATCATACCATAGGCTAGCTTCTAGGGTTTAGCCTCCTTGATCTCGTGGTAGATCCACTCTTGTAAACATCCACAATATCAATATCAATCAAGCAGGACGTAGGGTTTTACCTCCATCAAGAGGGCCCGAACCTGGGTAAAACATCGTGTCCCTTGTCTCCTGTTACCATCCGCCTAGAGGCACAGTTCGGGACCCCCTACCCGAGATCCGCCGGTTTTGACACTGACAGCAACCTTTAATTTTTCTTAGAACTCAAACTTGCGAGAGATTAATTCTTTTTGAACCGGAACTTTAAACCGGATTTGAAAGCTTCAAAAATTTGTGCGAGATAAATTTACCTTGAGCCGGATTTTGAACCGGATTTGAGAGCTTCAAAGCTTTGTGGTAAATAAATTTTCCTTGAACTGGATTTTGAACCAGAATCCTTATTTGGAGCCGGAAATCTTCTGACGACTCTTAAATTTTCATCGATCCAGCAGTAATCTCCGGAGCCGGGTTATTTTTTCCTTCAATGACCCGGAGTTCTTGAATTCATTGAAACCGGCTAATTTTGCCGAGCCATACCATTGTAGCCCCCAAGTCTCAAGACGACTGGAGGAGTTGGCTCGAGATTCTCCATATTTGACCATAGCATGGCGTTGATAGCGCGATGTGAATCCACAAAAAATTGAGGTGACTGCCGCGGGTTATAAATGATCCCTTATGAGCCGTGTCATCAACTCGGCCAATGGTTCCTTCCAGCTGGCTGTTTGAAGTTGACCAAACTGTAATGGCGGCGACTTCTGCGCATGCCAATTGATCCAACCAGTGCAGGTGGCGGCTGATAATATATGATAATTGCCTCCAATTTGTTGGAAGGAAACCGGGCTTCCCAAGCAGTGACTTGCTCATACTCAATAAACAGCTCATGCAGACAGGTGTGCCCCGGTGTGTTGATGTAGACCAGGCCGCGAGAGACGGACGGTAAAGACGACCGCAACATCTGAGGTGGCACAGACAGATGAACCGGCCGTGGCGTTGTAAGCCGGTGCGGACGGGCAAGTTGTCCTCCTTGTTATAAACCGGCGTGGTCGCGAGAGGCAGCCACGGCATTGTAAGCCGGCGCGGACGGGTAAGTTAACCGCGTCGTGTTGATGCAGACTAAACCGCAGAGGTCGCGATTTGCACACATATTCTTTGATCATTATGGCACATTTATATATCCATGATACGACCATCGTCTTTGCAGGGACCAATTGTCCTGCATATAAAACAGATAGACCAAAGTAATCGTTCTTTGACAAAAATAATATGTGCTAACAAGATAAATTTAAACGGAGATCACCTGATTTGTTCGGATGATGGATGATCTATTCAGTGCGACAGATGCGGCTCACGCAGACCGGCGACTCAATATGACCCCGGCGGTTCAACATAGCAAAGACGACTTAACACGACCCTGATGGCTCTTGTACTTCCGAGTCAGTAGCTCCGCGCACTAGTACCAGTTGCCGGTTTGATGAAAGGAATCTTAACCTTGCTGGACAAATTACTCCTCCAAATCTGAGCTTTCACATGGGTAGTACGCAAGCATTTGGTGGTCCACTTTATACAAACAGTAGTACTGTAGTAATATTGCCTTCGTGGCTGATTTTTTTACGAGCTCTTTGTTGCTCACATGAGTATTTTAGCTTTTAGATCTTGATTTATTCTTTGCACTTAAAGTTGCACTCTGGCTGCAGGCTCACTGCATCAAAGGCTGTTTTATCATCGGAGCTGCTGGATCATTCTCTTGGAGCACTTATTTCCAGTATGCTGCTCCAATTCGCAAAACTTCATTAGTCTTTATCCGTGAACATTTCTGAAAACATCCTCCAATCAGTCCCCAGTTGATGCGACTGTGTTCTGAGCCCTCTATTGAATATCTGATTCATAGCACGGGCATTTGGATTCTAGAATAGTACTAGTTGACAGCCATGGATTGCCGGTGCGGGCGAAGCCGCGATTTGGCCTGGGGACGGCCGACAACGGAGGCGAGTCCGCTTGAGGCGGTTTCCCGTAGAAACGAAGGCGGCCTGCCAGGATGGAACGGCACGGGGCGAGCGCAGCGTCAGCATAGCAGCGGCTCGGCGCTGCGGCGGCGATGGTAGGCCGGGTCAGCGCGCGGTAGCTGGTTGAGGCGCAGTGCAGGCGTCGGCCGCAATGCAGCCAGCTGGAGATAACGCAGGGGGCGGGCGGCCCGTAGTAGAAGCCAGAGCCAGCAGAGGTGATTTGGAGAAACGCCGACTCAATTCGGCCGTGATGGTGACTCGGTGACGGCGTCTTGAGACCGCACCCGCAGAGGTGAGCAGCAGCTGCAAAGCCGTGTGTCGGAGGCGGACAGCCGGTACGCGGCTACGGCCGCGGAGGGCGGTGAGCCGGGGACTCGGCGACGGCGGAGGCGGCTCCAGGCACGGACGGCTGCGCCAGTCGGGCCCCCAGCGACTCGAGGTACCGCGGGGTCAACTGATAGACTGATGGCTCAGAAGCAAAAGCAGAGGGGGTGCTGTGGCGCCTCGCCCCTGCTGCCGTTGATACACAGGCAGCGGCTCGTCTTGTGGTCGTCGAAGAAGCTGTGACGGCAGAGTCCCTCCAGCGACTCGGAGCGAGGTTGAGGCGACTCGAAGGTGGCCGGCGGCGGCGATTTGAAGACGGAGCCCAGCGACTTTAGCGTGAGGCGGTTCAGCGTGAGACGGGCCACTTAAGCTCTGACGGAGGCGATTCAACGCAGAGGAGGGCAGCTCGACGGCGGAGGTTGAGGCCGGAGCACAGCCGTGGCGGTATCTCGACCGGGGCGGGCCGGCGGCGTGGTCAAAGATCGAATCCGTGGCCATGTTCGTTTCCGGGTTGCAGCTGGCTATCCACGTCCGAGTCCACCTTCAGATCGTGGAGCTGTTGTGCTGTTTAACTGAACTTTCCTTCTCCACAAACAACCGGTCTCTTGAGACTTTCCCTTGTCGTGGAGCACTAGTTGAAATTTTTTACTCTTCCCTTTCCTTCCTTTTTTTTCTTTGTCAATCCGATCCTCAATACTCATGGATAACCAACCTGACCGTAGCTTTATGTGAGATGTAGCAAAAGTACTACTTGGTTCAACACAGCATCAAACAAAATAGCAGATCGCTTCTTCTCGTAACTTGCTGCAACGCCTGATAATGTAGGAACTTGAGGAGGCAATTAATCTTGCCTTTGTTTCTAATGACAGTTGAACAGAAATTGACCCGGATTCGACGGATCATCTGGTGTAGCAGAGCGCACCATGCAACCCTAATCCTTGAACTCAAACCTTCACCTGTCTAATTGCGAGCTCTTCGATCCCTGAAGAGATCCCTCCAAGAACTCAACACCACCGTGCGCGTGCCCCACGATGGACGTCAACTGTCGTGGAATTGTCACGGCAGATGTCCTTAGTGTCAGGACTTAGTCGCGGGGCCAACGCATCTATGCGGTAGCTTGAGAGGGGTTGATCGGAACGAGAGATGCAACACACAAGACAATGATTTAGACAGCTTCGGGCCCCGGGAAACATCATCCGGTAATAACCCTACATGCTGTTTGTGGCTAGGTCTCATTATGATCATGATGGAGTCGCCGGTAAGCCGGCTCCCCTTTGTGTCTAGCCCTAGATATTGTTTCTTGCTGCCTCTCCCTCTTGGGGAGCCCTACCCTCCTTATATAAGTTAGAGGGGCGGATTACATGTGGAGTCCTAGTAGGAGTAGGACTAGTCTATCTTCTCTTAGAAGTTGAATACAAGTCCGGGTCTTGCTTTCTCGTAAAAGAAATATTCATCATCCCTTTCCTCTTAAGCCGGCCCATCATAACGTGAGCCGGCCTTCTAGTCTTTGGGCCTTGTTGTCCATCTGACCCGCCCGCCGGGTTACTAATGAGTCGCCAAGATCGGGCGGGTTATCTGTGAATTGCCAAGCTCCAGGCGGGTCACCAGTGAGTCGCCATGCTCCAGCCGGGTCATAACCTGGCGGGTTAAACCGCGGGGTATATCCCCGACAATACGTAGTTAATTACCCTCAACCCTAACGCCACATCGAATCGTTCTCCTCTTCTGTGCACATAACTTCCGCCTGGATGGGTAAAACACACACTCACACTTAACAATTTCCTTCTAGCTACCTCCCCCCCTCTCACTCTTCCCCTATATCCCCGAAACCAATAAGACCATCCCTTTGTTTAATTCCCGCCTACATGCACCATCGATATATAGTAGTCTTCCTCGGTGTCTCTTGAACAAACACGTTCTCTCGATGTCGACTCCTCTCACTACAAAAAAAATACACTCCCGTGATGATACATGTTTGTCATAGTAGGTCGTGTTTTTTGTCATGCATGTACATCCATGACAAATTTATGACAGAATCAAGATAGTCATACCTGTGCTGTCGTAGAAGTGTTCCATGACATTACCAAAATTATCATCATGGAAGTGTCCACTTCCATGACGATAAATCCCGCGTCACAGAAGTGCTTTCGTCAAGGGTGACCAACACATGGCATCCACCGTAACGGAACGCCGTTAAGCTATCGGGTCGGGTTTTGGATCCGATAACCCGTTAACAGCCCCGACCAATGGGGATTTTCCACGTGTGAAATCATCATTGGCTGGAGGAAACACGTGTCGGCTCATCGTTGGGACAGATGTCATCCACTCATTGGACGGAAGGTGCCTATGATACGTGGACACGTGGCACGGCCCAACAGTGGCCCATTCCTATGAAAAGGCCGGCCCGTTTGACTTGGTCAAAAGGTGGCGGGCCGGCCCATGGAAAGCCTGTTAACGGCCTGTTCGCGTATAGCCCATTTACAACCCGCTAACCCAAGGCCCGTTACACCCTATCCGAATTAGGCCCAGTAGCGTCATCTGGGCCATCAAATATGATTCCAGCCCGTTTTCACTTCTGGCCCATGTATGGCCCATGACGTCTTTCCGCACATATGAGGCCCTTTGTAACTATTGGCCCATTAACAGCCCGTGTTGAAACTAGCCCATAATGAACAGTGTATCACTTTACACCCATAAACGGCCCGTGGTGAAACTGGCCCGTAATGAACAGTGTATCACTTTATACCCATTAACGGCCCGTTATTCCATTGGGCCGTTTCCAGCCCAAGTTATCTTTCGGCCTTTTGAGGGGCCATTTATTCTTGGGCTCATTTGCAGCATTCGGTTACTTATGGCCGGTTACTGTCATTTTCTGCTTGTGGGCCAAATTCGCCCGTCGTCACAGTCGGCCCGTTTGTGGACCGTTAATCTGTTGGGCCATTTTCATAGCATCACCAAATACGGCCTATTAATGGCCTGCTATGGTCAGCCCATAAAACGTACGATTTCCATTAAAGGCCCGTGTACGGCCCATTAAAGGCCCGTACAATACCCACAAATGAGTCGGCCCTTACAAGGCCCATGGATCCTACGAGACGTAGAAGGCCCATGATCCTACGAGACGTAGAAGGCCCATGGACCTGACGGCCCATTGAAGGCCCATGGACCCGACGGCCCATTGAAGGCACATGGGTCCAACAGCCGATTGAAGGCCCATGGATCCGACAGCCCGTATATGACCCATGGATCGTACGGCCTGTGAAGGGCCATGGTCGGGCGAGTTGGCCCCCGTTTGAACAATATAGCATATTCAAAGAATTATCCTACTCAATACTATCACCTCTAAAAAGCATACACTATACAACAAAGAGATCAAGGCATAGAAAGGTAGAATAATCCTACACTATACAATAAAGAAATTACAGCCGATTATACCCACTAGGCATTATGGTTGGGCACAGGTGTTAATAAAGCATACACAAACAACAAATTACATACACTGGGCAAATACAGCTCATACATCTTGGACGCGCATCAACTTAACTCCATTCGAACCATAATCGATTGGCCAGATTCAGGTAGCACAAATTTCAGTCTGCAAAATCTCCAATTCCTTCATGGTTACCTCAGTGTCTTGTTTCATTTTTGACTCCTGCATCTAATACTTGCATGTCCAGTCTCAACTTGTTGATTAAATGTTGACAATCATGTACATGTTGTCTTGCCACCTCTAGTTGATGCTCAAGAACATCAGCACATTCCAATTCCAATCCATAATCATTCGGTAACGACCATGCCGCGCTGCTCGCAGATCTTTGTGTTGATGTCACTTCATCCTGAAATGTTTCTGTAAGTACACATGACTAGGGCAAAAATATAGTTACAACAGTGAAGCGAGCAAGACACTATTTTGTACTACATGGCAAAACAGGACTAACAATAATGTTACACGTCATGAAGCATAAGCAGGTGATATTTTAAAAATTATAAGAAAGATAGTCTGTGCAACCTGCATACAGAAATCCCTCTTAGTTCACCAGAGGAGCATGATGTTGGGGCCCAATCGAAAACACAGACAAGTTACAAATTTAGACAGCACGTTGCGTATAAGCAAGCAGTTGGCCATTTTGTATCTCAATTAAAGTCTTAGGGAGCATAATGAACAGTAGAGGGTTTCATACAAACATACTACAGCAGGCAAAACTATGCAATCATGAGCGTAGTATAAACTAGATTGTGAGCCTCATGCAATAATAGTTGGTTAATAGACTTCAAAGCTTCAGACACACTTTGACAGAGTAATTAAATGGTAAGGCCTTTAATTATGTCAACTAATAGTTATACAAGTACCGAACATTAGGCATGATTATTTGGGCATCTCTTTAACTGAGGACAAATAAAGCAATTGAAAAGAGCAAATTAACTATGCCTGAAACAAACAAGGAATTGAACTGTTGAGTTGCATACAGTGACTTACCTTAGCAGGTTGAAGAGGCTCAGCGTAGCTCCTACTTCTCTTGCAAGGCTCCTTCCTAACATCTTGTACTTGGAAATCCTCAATCTTATCTTCATTGCACCCCCTCTGCAAGGTGACACAAACTAGTTACTCGTCTCCTTGGAAGATAAATATGCATACTTTCCAGTCTGTGAACACAAAAGGATGAGATTATAACAAAACAACACCACATAATGAAACATGCCGCATCTCTTGCACTTGCACACAATGAAATGAGCATTTACTATGTCTGCACTACGTAAAAACTAGGCATACCTTCAAACTGGATCTCCAGGTACTCTTGGAGAGCCTACTGTAGTGTACAGCCAAAGCTTTATGTCACCTATGAGTTAGACAAGGCCCCACTACAGTAGCCCTTGGTGTTTAAATCGTTGACAAGCTCTGTTAGAGTGTTAGGTCAAGAACAACAGGTAATCAAAGCAAACAGCCCTAGTATGGCTGGCTGATGCAAACAAGCAATTGAACAGATGTGTGAGCAAATCTTACATATCAAGAAAAGAAGCAAAGAAGGAGGCTTAAAGACCATCACTTGACTGACCAGATTTAAGGGGCATTTAAACATCATGTGCAACGTATGAACTAACATAAACATTGCATATTCCAGATTCTATAATGGAATGCACATGTATTAGGTTATGCCATGTATGATGATGCCTAAATGTACAGATAGCAGTCAGGAGTGATTCATCATTGCACGAACAATTGAATTGCAGGTTAAGGGCTAGTTCGATTCCGCCTTTTAAGGGCATATTGTCAAAATAAGCCATAAAAGATGTAAAGAAGTCATTTTTGAGTTATGGGCTTGGGCTTAACTAATTTCACTTTGGAGGGGGGTGTTTCGGGTAGAACCTCACTAAAAATTGAAGGGAAGGGGAATAGTGAAATGACTCTGTTGTCTGCCTATATGACACTCAAAATGCAACTACTGACGCCCGTGTCACACCGACCCTCAAGTAAAAACAAACATGCAAGCATTCATTGCTTGCCCGCTTGCATGTCCTCTCCCCTTTCCCTCTACCTCGATCCCCTGCCTGCAGCACTAGGGTTCCTCCAGCGAGCCGTCGCCACTGGTCCCATCTGGCCTGGTCCTCGATGATGCTATGTCCAGCTAGGCTACATGGCCGGCGGGTAGGGGCAAATCTCCCTGGCTGCTCCTCCCTCTGGCGCCGCCCCTCATTCTCATGGTCTCCAGCAGCTGCTCCACTGTGGTTCGTCCAACGCACTACTCCGGCGGGCGCTACACAACTACGGCTGATGCCACACTGCAGCAGAAGGCACCTTATTCCCCCTCCCCTTCTCCCAGGCCATGGCCTTGAGGTGCTGTTGAAGGATGAGCTCATCCAGCAAGGTGAGGATCTCCTCTGATTTTTTGCCAAATTTTCATTCTGATCCACTATACGATGAATTTCTATGAGTTGCTTCTGCTGCTGCTATATGATGCATTGCTATGAGCTGCTCCTGCTGCTGCTATATGATGAATTGCTATGAGCTGCTGCTGCTGTATGATGAGTTGCTATGAGCTCCTGCTCATGCTATATGATGAATTGCTATGAGCTGCTGCTGTTGGTATATGATGAGTTGCTATAAGCTGCTCCTGCTGCTGCTATATGATGAATTGTTATGAGCTGCTCCTGCTGCTGCTATATGATGAATTGCTATGAGCTTCTCCTGCTGCTGTTATATGATGAATTGCTATGAGCTGCTGCTGGTATATGATGAATTGCAGACTGCTGCTGCTGTATGATGAGTTGCTATGAGCTGCTGCTGCTATATGATGCTTTCAGGTGGTGCTGCTATATGATAATAACCAGCCACTTGGACCATCAAACTTCAATAAATAATTGTTCTTCATTTAAATGTGGGTCATGCGTTCTTCATTTAAATTAGGCAATGGGATATCTATGGAAAACATTGACCAAAGTAGATTGTGCCAAGTAGATGGTATCTTTGTATTTACATTTTGAGCAAATAGTGATGGTCTGTTTTCCCATCATATTAATTACTGCAATGGGTTCAATTTGTGATGTTTGCAAGTCAAATTAATTTCCATATGGGCAACAGAATGAAAAAAAATATAATACAATCTAGACTTTCCACTGATCATACCAAAGATAAGCTGAAAACGCAATGAAAAGAACTGGTTGGCTTATTACATGGAGCTTATATTCACAGGTGCTTATTTTCTTAGGATAACTCGTAATAACTGTCCCTAAGAAACTTGGCTAATAGAACTGGCATACAAGTAACTGCAATGGAGGAGTGATGTACCATAGCACACTGTATAGGCTCACCGCTGCCTCTCCTTTTTTCCCGATGTTCCATGAAATTGCCACATACATGTTGTACCTTTTCATTGTGTAACCCTATCTGCAAGTTGACATGGCTAATTTCAGACATCTCTACATGATACTGCATTGCATATCCCTTGCGCATATTTAAACCACCAATTAACGATTGTGTGCGTACCATAAACTAGCCATGACTCTGTATGCTGGACTAGCAGGCACTCTAAGGGAGCCTAATGTAGTGCACTGGAATTCCTACATGCCACCTACGATTTTGTGTAATGTACTGCCCCTGTTCCTAAATATATGTCTTTGTAGAGATTCCAGTATGGACCACATACAGATGTATATAGATGCATTTTCGAGTGTAGTTCACTCATTTTGCTCCGTATGTAGCCTATAGTGGAATCTCTAGAAAGACTTATATTTAGGAACAGAGGTATGAGGTAGTATCATGTATGACATCTACATATCTAATTTAGCAGCCAGTAGTAGAAATCATTGCTGCACAAAGGGATTACTGGTGGAAAATCCTAGCAAAGCACGCTGGCAGGCATAGAACAATACAAGAGAGAGAGAGACGCGCTTACAAGATCATAGCAATGCCTCAATCCAGGATCTTGGTTGGCCAAGCTGTTAGATCCAGAAGAAACATCGTCCTTATAGTTTTTGCCAGCTGCATAACAGGTAACAGCGACCGGTTAGTATATTTGAAGTACATCGGGCAGGTGATGCTGGACGGGTTTAAAGGTGACAAGTACCTAGGCCGTGGCGGGTGCTTGGCATCTCTCCAGACGTTGGGAATCAGGTTAGAAATGTCAAGGGTGATGATGATGCACTGGCTGTCGGGGTCCGGTAAGGAGATCTAGAACCGTCGAGTAGGGTGTTTGTGGAGCGGCTCCGGTAGGGTGGACTACGGTGGGGGCGAAGCGGATCTGTGGCCATGGACAACGGCGTAGGTGAAGCTGCTCGGTGGTTGGGTTAAGGATGGTGTCGACAACACGGATCTGCGGCCGTGGACGGGGCGTCAGAAGCTGCTCCAGTGGTTGGGTTAAGGATGGTATCGACGACGCGGATCTGCGGCCGTGGACGGGGCATCAGAAGCTGCTCCGGTGGTTGGGTTAAGGGTGGTGTCGACGATGCAGATCTGCGGCCGTGGACGTGGCGTCAGAAGCTGCTCCGGTAGGTTGGATGAGGGTGCGAGGAAGCGGATCTGAGGCCGTGGACTTGTGAGTTGGCAAAGCGGCCCCGGTAGGGTTGAGAATGGTATAGGTGAAGCTACTCCGGTAGGGTTGACGATGGTGTCGGCGAAGCGGCTCTGGTAGGGTTGAGTAAGGTGTCGGCGAAGCGGCTCCGGTAGGGTTGAGGAAGGTGTTGGAGAAGAGGGTCATAGGCCGTCGACGGGGGCATTGGTGAGGCGGCTCCGGGGGGTGTGGACGAAGCGTCTCCGGTGTGGAGTACGAATGAGCTGCTGTAGATGCGCGGCGGTTGATGAGAGTACCGGCGAAGCAGATCCGGTGCCGTGGACAAAGACCGACACTGAATGGGCTGTGGTATAGTGCTGGATGAGCAGTCTACTTGTTTCTAGGGGAGGTGGGAGGGGTAGATGCGGCCGGAGAAGCAGATCTGGCGAGGTGGACGCGCTGGCAGTGAATGGGCTATGGTACGCCGGTGGATGAGCAGTCTAGGGTTTCGAGAGGGGAGGGGAGAAAGGGCAATGAAGTACGGACGGCGTGATGTAAGATGCTCTGGTGCTATGGAGTTAGTCGTTTTTGCGGGAGGGGGAGAGGAAATGGGGGTGCCGTGTAGTCGGGGGAACCGGAAGTTACGAAAGCAGCCCCGACCTATCATGTAGATGAGGGCGGTATTGTAACGGTTGGTCTCCGTGCACCAAGGACAAAAGGGGGATTTCGCATGCTAAAGACTAAGGTGGCGGAAATTTTAGAAGGAGGCGGGAGATTTTGCCGCCCGTGGGATCGTTCGTATCTGATTTCAACTAATTTTGGACCGTGCTAGCGGGAAGGTCATGCTAGACTGTGTACACTTGGCACGCGTCAGCAGTTAATAACTGGTGTGAAGTCCACACCAGAAAAAAAGACAATAACTCGGGATGATGCGCCAATAACTTGGACGTTCACACGGGCGCGGCCAATCGTACGGGTGTAGTGGCGCGTTCACAAAAAAGGGATCAAACGCTCAGCCTATGTATTTCTCGTGTAAATAGATAATTTAGTGCCATTGGTTATTTACTTTAAACATAATGCATTGACGTGTTAGTGTAGAGGCGCACAAAAAGAAATGGATATTGTAGTCAGCTACTTAAAAGTGTTACCTCATATTATTACATAGCCTCCATTTCATAAATTGCGTACCCGTTGAATTAATATATGAATATTACATAAATTACTTCAAAATAGAAACTTAAATCATCCAAGACTAATGAATTTGAATGCAAGAGTAACAATGGTGCATGTACATGATAGCTACATTGGTTGTTTGAAGAAATATCACTGTAACTTTGGCATGCACAACTGAAAAGGTTTATTTAAATAGAAAAAAATGTGATATGTGAGTGTCCAATCTTTATAGCGTTGAATCGATATTGTACCTTTGGCCACAATACGAAGTAGATATTGACTTATGTTCAAGCGATGCACGTCCACGATCGCTAGATAGTGATACATGAATGAATTGTGCAATCTCTCTCACACGCATACATATCTCATTTCCATGTGGGCATCGGAATCACGCACGCGCACTTCGTGTATTTCTCTCCCTCTGTCAGGGTTAAATTCGTCTTTCTACCCCGTCCTACAAGTCTCTCACACAGAAACACACACGCTCTCTATGTCTAACACGCCCACCCCTTTAATTCCGCCCACCCACAACCACTAATGTCTCAAAGTATAATAATGTCTCTCACACATATGCTATCTACCTATCCCTTAATATAGCTAGATATGTGTCACACAAACTCCTTCTCCCTACTAGCAAGATGCCCATGCGTTGCACGGAACATCAAGATGCATTTGTATGAGAAGTTTATCTTGTGGGACAAAAGGATGAACGACGGAATGCCTTATTTGCAAGTGCGGAGAGGGGTGTGGGTATGTTTTTGCAAAATTGCCATAGTTTCCTTCCTATCCGTCGGATATAAATCGGATGGCCTATATCGCAGGATGGCTGGAACACCATCATCACCAACTCTGTTTTTTATAAGAGTAGAGATATGTGAGTGTCACTACCCC
>NC_041387.1:628462181-628507490 GCF_002162155.2 Triticum dicoccoides
CTTCCCAACACCGAAGGAGTACGGTGACACCTCAATCTTGATACTAATCTATCGAATGGCTTCTCTCTCAAACATACACACACACACACACTACCCGGCACCGAAGGAGTAGGGTGGCACATCGATCTTGATAATAATCTATCTACTCCTCTTTCAAACACACACACACACACACCCACTCGCTAGTTGTGCCTCTGTGCCTACCGCGCACACTCTCGATACGTCTTTCTCTCCCCCCCAACAATGATAGCAGAAGGGTGACAACTCGATCTGATCATAATCTGTCAATTGGTTTCTCTCTCAAACATTGTGTCTCGGTGCCTCGCTCAGTAGCCCCCTCGATATGTAGACTTCTCGCGCGCGCACAGCTGTAGTGACAATGACGCTGAACCCAGTGTGCCTTGTTTTTACCGGCCTCATGTGATAGTTTTCACCCTGTTTTCTATTAATTAACAAGGCAACCTTTTCTTTGTTACTACTAGTGAATCTGAAATCATTCGGGCAGACATAAAATATATCACTTCAACCCAATTATCGCAGCAACTATTTTAAAAGAAATTAGCTAGCTGCCCGTGCTTTGCACGGAACATTAAGATGCATTTGTATGAGTAGTTTATCTTGTGAGAGAAAAGGCTGGACGAGGGAAGGCCTTATTTGCGAACGTGGAGAGACATGTGGTATATTTTTGCAAAATTGCCATAGTTTCTTTCCTATCCGTTAGACATAAATCCGATGGCCTATATTGCAGGATGTCACGCACACCATCATCACCAACTCTGTTTTCTACTCCCTCCGTCCGAAAATACTTGTCATCAAAATGGATAATAAGAGGTGTATCTAAAACTAAAATACGTCTAGATACATTTCCTTTTATCCATTTTGATGACAAGTATTTCCGGACGGATGGAGTATTTGTCTTTTTAGAGATTTCAACAAGTGACTATGACCGGACCTTACCAACATACTCAAAAAAGTAGTCCATAATTTTGATGTTACCCTCTTTTCTTGGCGGTGCAGTGCCATCTGGATACCTCATAAGTAAATCAAGGACAAATCTGACCCCTTCCTGACAAGACATACAGAGCAAAATGAGTGAATCTACACTCTAAAATATGTCTACATACACATCCGTATGTGGTAGTCCATTTGAAATCTGAAAAAGACAAATATTTAGGAACAAATGGAGTATATATAAGAGTAGACATGGAGATATATCTCCAGCATGGTCTACAACAAAAATGTGCTGGGCTGGTTAGCGCCGGATGCTCGCAACGCAATGACATGAGTTCGAATTCTGTCTTTTAACTTCAGATTTTTATATTATATATTACTCTACTTATTTAATATATACTTCTTTCGCTACTGTACTGACAGTGAAACCCACAGAGTACTTAGAATACAAGATTAAGGATGGACTTGTTTCTTTTTAACTTTCTGTACGAAGCTGTAGCCACCCTGCAAGTCACGTGTACACTGTACATGCAATTAACTTTTTATAGAGGGACAATCATACAGGTAATTAACTCAAATGGATTGGATGTCACTCTATTATTTCCAGCATTAAGAGCATCTCCAACGGCAGCCGGCAAACTTCCTCCCGCTTCCTTCCGCGGAGGACGACATCAAACGCCAGCGGCATACATTTTTACAACTCTAACCAACCAGATGAAATTCATGCAAACACGGACTGATTTCATATAAGCATGAAGGATTTCGTATAAAAAGCCGGATCTTCATATGAACATGATGGATTTCATTACATTTACATGAACTAAGAGGTGCCAATCTGGCTCTCTTGTATAATTAATACTCCCACCGTCCGGAAATACTTGTCCTAGAAATGGATGTATCTAGACTTATTTCAGTTCTAAATGTCCGCCCGCGGATCCCTTTGTCTTCCTCATGTCCGTCAGACACTTGCGGGGTCGACGAAGGTCCTCGGAAGAGACGAAGCAGCAAAGAAATGACCTGAATCCGCGGTCGTCGCCTCGGCGGTGGCCTTCATGGGTCCCAAGTGGCGGCGGCCTCCCGTGTTCTACTTCTCCTCGATGATGGCGGCAGACACGGAGAAGCTGGCCACTGACTCGTCACTCTCCACGCACCCGGCTTCTGTCTATACCTGCATGGCGCTGCCGCAGGCACGGGAGGCACGCCCACAGACACGGGAGGCGCGTCCACCATAGAAACTGGTGGAGCGGTACGGCGCGGTAGCGACGGCACCCGTACCGGCGTGCTCGCCACCGTGCCGGCATGGAGCAAGTCGGCACTCCTCATCGAGCTAAACTGGAGCAGCGAGTTGCTGAACCACGCGCCTACTTGGGGCGGCAACTGGCTCCGTCGGGCCAAGCGAGGTTGGTGAAGCACCGAGCGGCCTCGCCCGTATCCGGAGGGCTCGGCAGGCCACCCAGCCGGGTAATATGCCGGAGAACGGCTCCTCGGAAGCCATCGGAAGAGTGGAGAAAATGGTGAAGGAGGAGATGGGGGAGCGGCGGAGGGGTGCGATTCTTGCCCGGTGTCTATCTGGCCTCGTGTAAATAGAGGGCGGACGATAGGAGCTTGGCCGACGTCTGGCCTCGTTTAAACTGAGGGCGGACGGGAGGAGCTCGGCCGGTGTTGCGTTTAATTCCGGCCCGCTCATGAACGGACGTGTGAACGGAGTAGGATTTTCGGTTTGCATGCGGGATGTATACTTTTGTACAACAGTAGTATCGATGGATTGCGCAATGGAGCAAAACTTGAAATTAAAAAAAGGTGGTATATATAGAGAGCGCTCGTCGCCAAATTATGCATATAGTATACTATTAAAAAGGCTAGTCACAATAATGGTGTCCAGCACAACCCATCCCTCAAATAAAACTAAGCATCCTGGAATTCTTTGACAAAACTAAGCACCCTGAAATTCTTTGACAACTAAACTGCTGGCTATATGATGTTGGCCATATATATTGTACGTATATAATGTGAAGAAACGCGTGGTAGTACTATACCAACTAAAAGATGAAATGTAAGAAATACTAGTATGTACGTACTGAAGAGTTAAAGTAATGAGAAGAAACATAACATAGTTCTGCTAGGGGCTCAACACAACACACCCCTCAAATTAAATTAAGCACACCTTAAATTAAACTTTGCAACTATTCCGGAGACATTGCATTATAACCACCATGAGCAACGGCACTGCCACCTTACTCGGAGTCCTCGTCCACGTCCTCGACTTCGTCCTTGTCCCTCTTCCTCTTCCTCTTGGCGATACTTCTTTGCTTGAACCGCACACTTGGCTCTTGATCTTCATCCAACCCCTGTAGATATTGAAACAAAGGTAGCCATCCATTGCAGCATAGTGGTGTGGTCTATATCTAGTACATTCCGCTGCCATGCATAACGATGAAACGTGTCTGGAGGTTTCTCCAATTTACCGTATGAAGGATGAACCATGGCTCCTGCCAGGGTCAGCATTGAAGGCTGACGAGAGGACACCAGCCAATTCTTCTGGAGGTCAAAGGTGTTGCCTACAACAAGGCCTATCCAACCCAGGACTTCTTTGTCGTTACCAAAGTCTACAGTAACGAATTTGACTAGGTTGCTCTCGAGGAAGTCCTTAAAATCCAGGCATTCAACGTCGGCATGGCATATGTGGTAGACCAAGCATAAGTCATGCACGCAAACCTGGATCTCGGCGGGCTTCTTCCTTTCTTTGTCCTTTAGATCCTTCTCTCGTCCCAGGACTATGGTGTACTCAACAGCTAGCCCAGCGACCCGCTCATCATCCGAGTCTTCGAACATGCGTCTGAAGCGAGAAAGGCATCCTTTCACCGTCACGGAAGAACGGGTGTATATGACGTCGAACTCATCGCCAGTGATGGTTCTAACCTTGTACTCACCGCCGATCGTGGAGATTTGGGACAGCATGGATTTGGGAGGAGGGTTAGGATTAGTGGAACTGCCGTAATGTGAATGGACGGGACGACTAGGAGCGAACCGCCGTAGTATTGAAGGACGTGCGGGGACGAGTAGGAGCGAACTGCCAGCATGCGAACGACAGGGTAGTGGCTTTCCATTCTCCCATGATACGGGCTTCCGAGAGCCCTTGGATCTGAGATCGAACGGTTGCATGGCGTGATTCTAGACCTATGGGTGAATATCCAATCCTGGAGGGTTATTCTGCAATTTTTCAGCAACTTAGCATGCGACCGTTTGATCTCAGATCCAAGGGCTGCCAGCAGCCCGTATCATGGTCGCGCCTACCACGACCATCGCGTCGCTCGTGCGGTTGCGCCCTTGGAGATTTAACACTGTGCGTTAGGCTATCTGATGTTGGCATGTCATACAAAGTCATCACTTGGTCACTCATACTACAACAAGGTTAGCTATAAGTGTAGTTTTTTACTCCTCTCTATCTCTTTCTTCGTACTCCCTCCGTCCCATAATATAAGAACGTTTTTGACACTAGGACATAGGGAGTACTAGTATTTATTGCATTTGCCAAGGAGTGACCTCTTCCAATGAAATGGTGTTGCTAAGTTTGCTTAATTTTATTAGCTATAGACTCAAAATTGTCTTTTCACCTAGGTACACGCGCTTAGCACCATTTCTTCCTTGGGTCACCAAACTAGTCTCTCTCTTCTTGATTAACTTGCCACATCAGACTTTATGCATATGTGGCAAGCTTAGCACCTGTAGGAGCAAGTAAGGCTACTTGTAATGGGAGTAGTATCATGCATGCCAACTATGCAATCTTGATGAGGTGACGTCAAATTAAATGAAGAAAAGAGAGAGTTGAGTATCATAATATGATACTACTGTAGTATCATATTAAATGATGTGCTACTATGTGTCATGCATGACAATAAATAAACTATCCTATGATACTAACACATGATACTATGCATTACAGATGTAGTATCATACAAAAGTATCATATGCATGATACTAGTATATGATACTCTCCATTACGACCAACCTAAGTACAATAGTGCGCTTTACATGGCATTTTTGCATATGTGGAGGAAAGAGAGGCAAGGAAAAAGTGGAGAAGTGGGCTCTCATGCAAGAGCCAGCCTCTACTACATGGTGGAGCATTGGGAGAGGCACCTGTGTGGAGGTGGTAAGGAATCGGGAGACTCATGCCGGTCGTAGTGCCGCAGTTAAAATGGTAATGGCAAGTCAAATCACGGGGCCCCACCTGTCCAGTAGTAACTTGATGTCAAATCACACAACCCTACGTTTGCAGCAGCCTACTCCCTCGTCTTCTCACGTCTCTGTCGAACCGACTAGGCGGAACTGCCCCGCCTCCTACCGTGTAGGAAAAGCCCGCGCAGTATACTCCCTCCGTCTAGGTGACCAAGGTGGAGAGGAAAACGAGAGAACTTAATGTTTAGGGAGTATTTGCTAAGGCTGGTTGTAATGGTACTAGCCTTAGCAATTTTGATGAGGTGTCATAGAATTATATGAAGAAAGAGAGAGAGAGAGTTGAGTACTATGTGTCATACATGGCAATAAATAAAGTACTACATGATACTAATATATGATACATGGCGCAAGAGTACTAAGTAGTATTATTAATACAGTTTTGTTAGAACTCATCTAGATGAGATATAATTTGGTCTCATTCATCTTATAGCCATTGGATGTGATGCTATAAGATGCGTGTGTGCTGACGTGGGTTGTATTTGTTCTTGTGCAACAAACTGACCACTGCATGTCAGGTTTGATAGTCTCAAGTCATTAAAAGCATACAAGCCCCACATCTCTTATTGGTTGATTCCTCTATTTATGTCAAAAAATAAGAAACAACATGAGAGTTAATGCACCACGCCTATGTGTTTACTATTTGGTTTTCGTAAGATGACTTAATACTCACCTAGACGGAGGGAGTACTCGATTTGACAGCGGGCGGCGCAGTTCCCGATACGGCTTTAATGCAGACGAGGGAGGGAGTAGCGGTTCCCGATATGTTGAACGACCAATGCATCTTCCTTCAATTAATGCATGAGGGAAGTAATGGGAGGAGGTCCGGGAAAAGAGGCTGCACGATGTGAATGCAATGCAGTATGCCCTCATTGCCCTCATATAAAGGCGCCCCTTCATTCCAATGCATCTACCACATCGTACGCACCTAAGCATTTGCCTAGGCACCTACACTAAGAACAAAAGAGCTCACTCCAGACCCATGGCGGCGATGCGAGTGAGCGGCCAGCGGCTGCGCCAGATGGTCCACAACGCCGGCCTGCGACATGGCGTCGAGGATCGTCTCCAGACGGTGTTGGAGACCGGCTGGTGGATGGCCGCCGTCGATGCCAACTATGACTCTCAGTTGGACCAGATGATCGTTGCCACCAGCAACAAGTTCACCGTCCCCAAGAAGCTCGCAGACGACATCGCCGTACTCCTCCAGCCCACGCGCCCGGGCTCATTGCCTGCCACCCTAATCGGCCTCCATGGCCGGAACCTCTTTCAAGCACTGGTGGCCCTGTGACTGCCCGCCAACGCCACAAAGAATGTCCACCTGGAGGTCGCGCTCGCCGCGAGGCGCCTCGCCCTGCAAGAATTCGTCAACCTACACATCCACGTGTACGAGCAAATCGTGTACATAGGTATCTACAAGGCCAGTGAGGACGCTATGATGTTAGCCTTCCTCAACCGGCTGGAAGCCTTGGATGCCTTTGCTAAGAAGCACCTTGACCTCGCCACAAAAGCCGCCGCTCCTTAGCCGCCGGTGGGTGGCCCGGCGCACTAAGTTGAGGAGGAGTAGGTCGTACGTTCATGGATCCATCTTTCTTCTTGCCTTCTGTAACCACCACTGCGATTGCATCATCGTGGCCTTAATTCTTATTGTGCTGTTGCATTCTCGTTCCAGTCAATACCGACATGTGCGATCCCTTTGCTTAATTATATGCATCACTGTAACTAGTACTCCATCCGTCAATTTATAAGTTGCACTTACCTTTTCCATCAACTTCGTGCAACGCGCGGGCATCTTGCTAGAAACACTAGAATATGTCTATATAATCCGTATGTGATAGTCCATTTGAAATCTCAAAAAAGACAAATATTTAGGTACGGAGGGAGTAATATATTAGGAGTATATCAAAACAATAGTGATTTCTTTCAAGTTTGTGAACAAATACTACTATTCTACTACTTTGGATCTGTCGCAACGCACGGGCACATTGCTAGTAAAAGGAAATGGCCTGCCGCGTTCGCGTCGCACCCCCACACGCCCGGGAATCAGGAGTACTCCACGACCCGTCCGGCACGACACATAGCTTAGGGAAGGTGTGTTGCCTAGCATTTTCACTTTCATGTGGTACCGCCATTGAGAAAACCGACACCCCGCCCGCTGCCGGGTTGGAAAACAGAAACAAGGGGAAGATCTAGCTGTAGCACGGAAGCCAAGAAATTTGGTGTCAGATGGGGCTCGTTGATAGAGTAGGAGCATTCCGTACTAGTACTACTCCTACTAGTACCAAGTTTGTACTCCTAACTACTCCTATATTACTAGTACTACCACTATACTACGTGCACGGCACAACATCATAGGAACAAAAAACGGGAAGATCTTGTTTTGGGTGATTTATCTTTTTTCAATCAACGTAGTATGAATAATATGATGTGGGGGACACCCATGAAGCTTATGTGGCTTGGTTGCATGGCTACGAAAGGTTAGAGAAAAATAAATAGATAATGTGTTTAGAGTGCACTCCACTAAATAGATATACTTTGGATCCATTGCAACTGACCGGCACATCTATGTCTATACCCCCTACTAGCAATGTGCCCTTGCGTTGCAATGGATCCAAAGTAGAATAGTACTTGTTCACAAACTTGAAAGAAAACACTCTTGTTTTGATATACATATACCACTAAAAATATATTATGTTTCACTCAAATTATATTTCTCAGGTTGTTTTGATGAGGTGAGGGAGGGATGTAGTTGCTTTCAAGATAATAAGGGGTTTTCTGCAAATTGGAGCAGAGAAGTGGACTATTGTTACAAAAATGCCACAACTTACCTCACAACCGTTAGATGCAGATCTAATGGTCAGAAATGATGGATGGCAGACACACAATCATCACCAACTGAGTCTTTTATAGGAGTAGAGATATAGTGTGTGAAAAAACTTTGGAAGTTGGTCGTTGGATGAAGCCAATCCGACGGTACAAAGATGGCAAATCTGAGCACTACTGGCCGCTGGATATCATCCACCAGATTCTGCCACATGTATAATCTAGAAGACTCCATGGCTGAACTTAGGGTTGTTTGGATTGTGACTATCTTTGCCATATATTGCCACATGATTTTTGCCACACTTGCCTTAGTTGAGTTGCTCAAATTGTTAGCCACACTTTGGCTTGCCTAAGGGAATCTTGCTACACTTTTTATGTCTATGACATGTGGGGCTGACTGCTCCTAAAAAAATCCTTGCCTTAGGTGTGGCTAGAACCAAACACCTACCTAACTTGGTCAAACTTGCCTAAGGTTAGGTGTGGCAAAGTGTGGCAAGGTGTGGCTAGGAACCAAACAGCCCCTTAATTCATGACTAACTTTGCCACAACTAAGCTTAGGCAAAGTTATTAGTTCTTCAAAATGAGAGCCACAAGTTGGCAAGCCTAAGGGAATCTTGCCACATTTTGTGTGTGTATGTCATGTGGGGCCTTAGTGTGGCTTGCCTAAGGTGTGGCTTGAAGCAAACACTCACCTAAGTTAATCAAACTTGCCTAACTTTACATTCCACCAGATTTTGCCACATGTTAGAATCCAGAAAACTCCACATGTAGAAGCATAATGCACAAACCACCAGAATCTCATCGTGCAATGCACGTGTACCTTACTAGTACTAGTTGGTAGTAGTAAGAAACAAATTCCAGTTTTGGCACGAGCTCGTACCGTGGGAGCACCACAAGGCCTGCCGCAGGAGTTACATTTCCCTCTCGAGGCCCACGGGACCGAACTTCAGTGGCTTAGTGCCCAGCCTATGAGTCAATGACATGCGGACCTTAAATGCGGCTAGCCCACCTGTCAGCGAAGGAAAGGCAGGGCAAGGCAGTGATATCCACATCAAAGGATCCATGTCCATGTTAGGGGACGTCGTGCCATGGGTTGGAGCGGCGTCGTGGGAATCGCGTGTGGGTGTGGCAGTGGTAGAAACAAGAAACGTGATGGTCGCCGTGGTTCAACTTCCATGGACAAGCTATCATGTCTTCTGACACATGTATATCAAAACTAGAGTGTTTATATTTCAAGCACGTGAACAAGTATTATTCTACTACTTTGGATCCATTGCAACGCACGAGCCAGCACATTGGTAGTAGTAGTGTCCATCTCTATCTCTAGAGGCCTTCCCTCGTTCATCCTTTTCTCTCACAAGATAAACTACTCATACAAATGCATCTTGATGTTCCGTGGAACGCACGAGGATGTTTCCTTGGGGGTCTCTCCAGCGCGGCGTGGTCGTAGTTGCAAGTTGACGCCCCTTGAGATGCCGATGTTGAGGGGCACTTGGATTTCCTCCGATGAGCAGGTAAGATGAGTTTGATCACGTAGTAAATGCATTCTAAAGACTACTTCCGTGTCCATTTCCAAATTCCCCCATGTCCACTGTTTCATAGGTTAGGCTCGGTGCGAGTGGAGATTGGCTTGCATATGTACGGGAGGATACCAACATCAATTTGCATAACATTTACAACGGTGACACCGTTCCTGTAGAACCTTTGTCCAGCATTGGGATCAGCCATGCAACGGGCCACCGCATGATTTTTTTTGAGGATTGGCCACCGCATGAATTGGTACGATGGAACCACAGTGAGATTGAATAAGATAGCACGAATCTTGCACATGGCGGTCAAAGGCGGACCATGCTGTCTGCGGCCGATTTGTTGCCATACGAGTAGGAAGACGCTGTGCTCCTTTCTAATCGCATCTTCGCGGTGACAAACCAGGGGACTTATTTTGTATGGGACACATCCTATGATATACTCCCTCTCTCCCAGTTTATTTATTTTGAATCTTTTCGTATTATAAGTTTCAAATTCAAATTTTGAGCTCCACATCACATGTTGAGATTACAATGTCGATTAAATCGTTGCGTGCATGTATAGTAAAGAAACAAATCTCGAGTTTGGCACGAGTTCGTGCTGCGGGAGCACCACAAGCCCTGGCGCAGGAGTTACATTTCCCTCTCAGGGCCGTCGGGACTGAGCTTCATCGCCTTTGAGTTAATAACATGTGGACCCGATAGGTGACTGGTCCACATGTAATGCTCCCGAAGGCAGAGGGGCAGTGGGGCCAAGAGGGGAGAGCCGCAGGTCGGGGGACGTGTGGTGTCATGGGTTCGAGCAGCATCATGGGAATAGCGTGTGGCTGTGGTAGAAACTTGATGCTCGCCGCATTTTAGGTGGCCCACATGTCATGCACACAAAGGCAGAGGGGTGGTGCGGCCAAGAGGGGTGAGGCACCATCGGGGGGCGTGGTGCCGTGGGTTGGAGAGGCATCGTGGGAATCGCGAGATGAAACGTGATGGTTGCCGTAGTTGAACTTCCATGGACAAGCTGTCATGTCTACGGACACATGCACTACATACCGATCACTGGAAGGAGTAGCAGAGAAAGCTATATATGCGGATAAATAGTTCCTTATAGTCAAGTGGACCCACACTACTACTCTGTTCCAAAGACATGCACACCATCGAAATAGTCCATCTATATCAATATACATCGAGAGGGAATATTTTTTTTACAAGAGAGGAAGTAGTTCATCCATCCATAATGCCCTCCTGCTGGTGCAACCTTTTCTTCTTCTTCTTCTTCTTCTTCTTCTTCTTCTTCTTCTTCTTCTTCTTCTTCTTCTTCTTCTTCTTCTTCTTCTTCTTCTTCTTCTTCTTCTTCTTCTTCTTCTTCTTCTTCTTCTTCTTCTTCTTCTTCTTCTTCTTCTTCTTGTTCTCATTCTCCGTGGGAGACGGCTTCGCAACAAGCTCTTTGGACTTTGCAGCTATCTCGGAACTCACACGGGCGTCGAGGGCAGCATATTTTATCCGCTCGTACGTCAAGGGATAATTCTCCCATCCAGACGACCTTAATGCCAACGTCTCATCACCCTTCTGAAGATTTGTACCGAGCACAAAATTTGCTATGTCGAACAGGGATGGTGTCTGTTTATCACAATCTTCTATAGGAATTTTGATTCTGGTTTGTAGGTCAGTGATGCTTTTCAAATCAAGGTTGTACTGCTCCAACTTCTATTTGTCCCCTTCGATGGCTGCCCCATAGAAGTATACGTCCTCCCGAGACAAGAAATCGTGAAGCTCACCTGGTATGGAGGGCGAGTGTATAATGTGGTACACCAAAACATCATCTTCGAGGCACAGCTGAAGGACGACGGCGCGCTGGATCTTCCCAGGGGCACGCTCCGTGTACTCTGCGTCAAGACCGATGACCCTCGTCTCTACCTTTTCGAGGGAGTTGGATACATTGTTGATCCACTGCCGAACAACCCTTGGGTGGATGGTGATGGTGGCAACTATGCGCATCGATCCTTCGACAAGGACATGTTGGGCGCTAAAAACCTCCATCTCGATCTCTTTCGCCATTTGGAACCGCTGGAACGGAGAGCTATGGTTTGGAGAAATAGGATTAGATGGCTAGTCTAACTAAAGTAGTAGATGATTATTTAAAGAGGTTAAAACAATGTGAACACAGTGGGGTTTGGATGCAAATGAAGACGAAGGGGAGGTGAAGAAGCCGAGGAGAATCGGTTCCCGATGGAGAAGTAAATGGGAGAAGTGGTGTGCATGCAGTTGATTAGACGGCTAGGTAGACTAAACGAAAAGGCTATGCGGGTAGACTGATGAGTCGTACCTGTTCGTGTACGTGCCCATCCTTCCTGATAGGTGGGACCTATGCAAACAAATAAAAAATGTCTCGTAGCTTCTTTTTTTTGAGCGCGTGAGTGGGAGACGCAATATTCTCTAGTTAAGGAATACTCCCTCCGTTTAGGTTAGTATAAGTCACCTTATGAAAATCAGGTTTTCCCAAAACCTTTAGGCGTGGAGCATTAACTTCCTGCTCGATCCCCTCCCAGACTTGTTAGCCAGCGTTCTCTTCCTCTGCTGCCGCATTCTACCTTTCCATTTTTCCTCTTCTCAAGTGTGGAACGATCTGCATGCCGTCCTTGATGCACCAGAACGACCATTGCATGCATCGCAGCAGGGCATTGATTGGGCATGCACGAGAATTTGGTTCTGCTCGCAATATGGATGATACCTGAATGGTGAAGTGAATAGGCATGCTAGCACGGGAGACCTATTTCCGCTATACAATACTGGAGTACTCATGTTCCTACTACTAGTAGTAGTAGTAGTACAACTGTGGTACACTTGATGGTCAAAATACTATTCATCCGGTCCCCACAGTGAAGTGACAACACCCTGCGCCTGACACTAGTCCAGGCGGCGTGTTCGGGTTACCAAAGTCAGCCTCACCCTATGCACTGTGCAGTCTGTCACCGCCGCTGTACAGCACATTGGCGCCTCGCCTCGTCTCCCTCTCCTCTTCCATAGCACCACTCCATCTCCATCTCCTTCTCCATCTCCTTCTCCGTCTCCATCTCCATCTCACTGTGCCCCCATGTACTGTCGCCTCACTCGCCTCCCCCAATACCACTATTCCCTCGCTAGCCGCTCCAGCACCGACAGCCTTCTCCCCCGTAAATCAAGCCCCCCAAAACCCCCACCTTTAAAACTCCATCATGGCCGAACGCGAATCGCGCAACATCCATATGAGCCGCGATTGGAGCAATCTCCCCAGTGACATCCTTGACCTCTGTTGTTCGTGTATGGATATGTTGAGCGCCCTGCGGCTGGCTGCATGCTCGAGGGACATGCACACGGCCATCGTCGAAGCGAGGCCTAAGCTTTTCAAGACACCCTGCTTGCTGCTATCTGGTCTTGCGAGATTGGCTCACCTTGATACGGAGGCATACATGATGCCCCTTGACTTCAATCCGATCTCCATTAGCCGAAACTTCTTTGCAGGTATGTAGTGGGTTGTCGTACATCATTTCCCTCGACATCGATCCGATCACCATCGCCCGAAACTTCTTGGCAGGTATGTACTGGGTCGGCATGAACTCCCACTAGATGGCTGCCTTCAGAGAAGACGGTAAAAAGTTGGTGCTCGTGAACTTCCAGACCTCCCATGAGATTATCCTTCCTTCGTTGGATTATATAGAGTATTACCATCGCGGTCCAAGTCATCTAGATTACCACGTCAGTTGGACGGACCTTGTTTTGCAGAAGATTGTAATCTGCCAAGTGCCCACATGACATGCGAATTACGCAGACTTCAAGCTAATTGCCTTGTTCGACTGCGGACTTGCCTATCTTTGCGCCGGTGCCTTCTTTAGCTGGAGAGAACCCAGCTCGCAGTGGATCATCGTCAAAGCTGATACACACTTCTGTGATGCTATTGAACACAATGGCATCATCTACGCGATCGACAAAGCAGATGGCACCACGTATTGCTGGGACGGCGCGTGTAAGTTGTTTCCGTCTCATGTTAATGATGATGCCATGACACTGTTTGAACTTTTTGTGATGATTGGCATATCCCTGTTTGAGCAGAATTTGAGTAGAACTATGGCAATGTATTAGAGACGCCGTAAATCAGCTATATTTGGAATGAGTTAATTCATGCGATTGTGACCATGTCATTACATCCAATTTGTACCCTGAATAATCAAACGGATAGGAATATATGGATATTACCCTTATTTTACAGTAATCTATATGCTACTACTAAATATGAGTGTGTATTAATGGCCATGTTAGTTTTCCTCATTTTCATGATGTAGAAACATGCAACACACTGTTGGTTTCATCTAACCATACATTAGGGAAGTAAATGTGCATATGGAGAACTCTATATTTGGAAGTAGTGAAATCCTGCAATGCTTACCATGTGTACATACCTATATTCGCCCTTCAGCAATCAATGGCTAGAATAATATCCTCACAATTTTTTGCCCACAGAACATGAGTATATAACAATGCATGGTCTGTTAGTTACCTTGAAGAATTTGTTTGTGAGGACAGAACATGATTACATAACATGCATGACATGGTACATGGTAGTTTCCTGTGAAGAATCGATTGCGAGATAACATGAGTATAACCATGCATGGCACTTCTATATTTTCGAACCCAGTATACATTTCCCTGTATTTTCCTCCCAGTTCCAACAGGGACATATCAATGTTGTTTCTTGCATTATCCTGCTCATACTCTGAACAATGCTGATCTTACATTAACAATGCCTATCCTTTTCGATATGATGTAGTGTCCCTACAGTTACTGCCCTTTGTAATCACACCACCTTTGCCAAAAACAGGGAAGCACAACTGGTTTCTCGCTCGATCAGACGACGGCAAAAGACTGATGATCATTCAGACACATGAGTCGGAAAATTTATATTGCAAAAACCCTACTGTATACAAGCACCGTGAAATACGTGAGTATCCGGACAGTGACTATTACATCTATGAGCAGGACAACAGCTTGTTGGGGCCATCAGGATTTTTTAGTTGGAGGAGGGTAAACAGCCTTGGTTCACACTCTCTGTTTCTCGGACTCAATTATTCGGTTAACCAGGAGATCACCGTTGGCAAGGACCTTGATGGCAGAGAGGCTCTGTTTGCTATGGAAAACTGTGTCTACACGACGAGCCCTAGGAGTTCGGGAGCAAACTCCCCTGATTGTCAACGATACAGCCTGCAGCCAAAAGAAGGTGAGAATGACAAAGGCATCCGGATTAACTTTGATCCTTGGATGTCTCAATTACAACAGGCAGTGATGTGGTTCAAGCCTTCAGGTTGATAGGTAATTGGGCTGTTGCATCGAAAGGGTGGAGTACTGGTGTCTCCAGATCACTGGTCGCTGAAGCGGGGCTGCAAATTATGATGGTGTTGGATCATCTCTTCGAATGACTTTGTTGTCTTTGTTGCTGGTTCTGGATGGGTTGTTCTTTCTTTTGTTATGCACATTCCTTGTCATTTGGTCATCCTTGTCTATGTCACTCTTACTATGTAATAGTTGCTTCTGTTTAGAATGTCATTCTCGTCTGGATCACGAGAGTCTAAGCGCTGTAGATTGGTGGTGTCGGTGTCAAAACCGGCGGATCTCGGGTAGGGGGTCCCGAACTGTGCGTCTAGGCGGATGGTAACACGAGACGAGGGACACGATGTTTTACCCAGGTTCGGGCCCTCTTGATGGAGGTAAAATCCTACGTCCTGCTTGATTAATATTGACGATGTGTGTTACAAGAGTAGATCTACCACGAGATCAAGGAGGCTAAACCCTAGAAGCTAGCCTATGGTATGATTGTTGTTCGTCCTACGGACTAAAGCCATCCGGTTTATATAGACACCGGAGAGGGCTAGGGTTACACAGAGTCGGTTACAATGGTAGGAGATCTACATATCTGTATCGCCAAGCTTGCCTTCCACGCCAAGGAAAGTCCCATCCGGACACGGGACGAAGTCTTCAATCTTCTATCTTCATAGTCTTGGAGTCCGGCCGATGATGATAGTTCAGCTATCCGGACACCCCCTAGTCCGGAACTCCCTCAGTAGCCCCCGAACCAGGCTTCAATGACGATGAGCCCGACGCATATGTTGTTTTCGGCGTTGCAAGGCGGGTTCTCCTTCAAACTCCACGTTCCTGTCGAATAGTGTCCGCCTTCCTCATAAATGTTGCGCTCCTTGGCTTCTACGCCCAATAATGGCCTTCTTCCACGTTTCGTATGAATGCGAAAAGCTAGGGTATTTTTACATCCCCCCCCCAGCTGTGCGAACGAGCCGCCTATAAGAGAGGTGAGGATCTAGATCCAACTCACACCATCCTCCTTCCGCAAGTACTCATCGAAGCGCCTTTGACAAAAATCCACTCTATCGTGGACAGTCGACGCGGCTCCTCCTCTCGCGCTCCCAGCCCTAAGCCAGGAGATTGGGGGAAATGCTCAGTTCCACACAGCGAGCTAGTGGCGCTCCAAACCGATGGATATCTTCCCCCAGCCTTCATGGTTCTGGTTCGGGCCGGACTGGCCACCTTCCAGGGTGGAAAGCAGGCGGAGAGCGTTCCCAACCCCTCCAAAGGGGAGCGGGTATGCTTCGTCCCTTATTTAGTAAGGGGACTTGGATTTCCCATACATCCGTCTCTCCGGGGGCTCCTGGAGTTCTACGGACTCCAGCTTCACCACCTAACACCTGCCTCCATTTTGCACATCGCGGGCTTTGTAGCTCTTTGCGAGCTGTTCCTGGGCATCGAGCCCCATTTCGCACTGTGGAAGAGATTGTTTTGCCTCGTACCCCATTCTCACGAGGGGTCGATACATCAAGTGGGTGGAGCCGAAATATGGCGCATCGCCGGGACCGGATATCCATCCGGCACCCCGAAGAAGGCGTCCGAAGATTGGCCTTCAGAATGGTTCTATATGGAGGACGCTCCTCTGCCGGAGCCAGTTCGGATCGGCCTCCCGGAGTTCAGCAATGCCCCCTTGAAGAAACGCCTGAGTTGGCGCCCACGGAGCCCTCAACGGGAGGATGATGGGAGCGTCCATTATCTGATGGGCCGGATTAGGTTACTGGCCCACTCCGGACTGACCATGATTGGAATCATGGCCACGTGCATTATGCGAGGGTTGAAGCCGCTCCAATATAGGGGCCACCCCATGTGGGATTTCAACGGGGAGAACGACGCCACCCGTCATGGCCGCAAGGGGCCAGGATCGGCTGCGGATCTGGTGAAGATCCTGTCCGGCTTGTACAAGGGGGAGAAGGAAGACTTTCTCCAGACAAGCCCATTGAATGTGTTCTCCATGAATAACCCTCAGAGCTGGGTAAGCGAACGTTTATTCATTCAACCCGTGCTTTCAAAGTTAAATGCTTTACTCCATGATTTTGACGCAGGAACTGCGTCGGGATGTGGAGCGCATACACAGTCCGGCTCCACAACCCGAGGATCCGGGAAGATCCCTTGATCCGGCTTCCGAAGAGGATCCGGACATAAAGGTGGATTTAATTGACGGGGTGTTCCACCAGCTCAACATAGATAATGCTTTGGTCACCATTACGGCTGACTATCCTGGTTTGTGTCCGGCTTCCCAGGTGAGTACGATCGAAGTTCTGACACCGTTGCTTTGTTAATGCTCATTTCTAACCACCATGCACCAATGGTGCTCGGCAGGCGGTGCCTTCACGGCAGGAAGCCGAGCTTGCGGCGACAGACCAAATGAGGTCAGTTCGGACCAACAACCGGAAGAGGAGTGTGGCGCGAATCGAAACGTCGCCGCAAAGGTATGGCGCGCCATTGTCCTTTAAGGGAAAAAACTCCTGGGAGGCATATTAATGCTCATGATTCTTCTAGGAGAAAAAGCGCTCGCCGGACTGAGTCCAAAGAGGGTACCCACCAAGCCTCCGCCAGCCAGGCTCCAACACCTGGTCCAGAAGGGGAGGCTAGCGCAAGGCGCGAGCCGGACGCTCCTCCAATGGAGGATGCCGACAGGTTGTCCGCCACCAGGTCTGAGGTGGAGAGCGCCATGAATCATAGGCGTCGTCGGTCAATTCTTCGTGACGCGTGTTTCTCCCCTGAGGCGTTAAATGCCTTTAATGCGGGAGACGTGCACCTCCGTGCTGCTCAAGATGGTTTAACCAAAGCCACGGAGCAGTATGTAAAGGACATACGGGTGAGGAATTTTAATGGCTATATATGCCAGTAGCCCCCTAGACTTAACATAGTTAAACTAACTGATTTAAGGATCATTTGTTATGCAGGATCTTACTGAGAAGAATACCCACCTGTCTCAGGAGCTGAAGAGTGCAAGGCCCAACTTGAAGCCGCACTAGCCGCTGCCGGGGGAGCCACAGAGACCCCCTCTGGTAATTCATATTTTTGAAAAGAGAAGTAGTTAACAAAATGCGGCGTGTGTGTATACTCTGACAATAATATTGCAGAGGGCGCCGGACTAGATCCGAACAAGCAACAGCTACTGCGCCAGTTGAAGGCCGGCGAGAGGGTGCTTACGAAGGTGCAGCAGGAGAGGAACAAACTCCAAGATGCCCACACCCAGCTTGGAGAAGAGCTAAAAGGTGTTCGGACCCAGCTGTCTGGCTCCTTGAAGGAGAATCAGCGGCTTCGTCGCGGCATCTATAGTAAGTGCTTGAGCAAACTCTTTTGAAAAGAAGAGTTCGGCGAGGAAGTCGGTTGACAGAAATATTTCTGTAGGTGTGCTCACAGGTCGCCCTGTGGAGGAAATGCCTGGTTCAACGGGTGACCAACTTCCCGAGCTGGTGCTTCTTCTCGGACGTGTTCGGCAGGCGATGAGTGGCGTCGTGCAGGCTTTATGGCCTTCCGTCTCCCTACCCGAGGGACTTGGAGGGCTTGCTGAGAAGCTTCAGGGAGCACGGCGACGCCTTCGTTTGTGGAAGATATCGGCCTGCCGTCAAGGCGCCAGGGAGGCCTGGGCCATGGTGAAGACGCGGTATCCGAAGGCTGACCCAAATCACATGGCCGAGGTCGGACCTGCGGGGCCTGATGGGAAGGAGATCCCTGTGAGCTTGATGTACGGCCAAGTAGAGCTGGCCGCGAAATATTCCCAACATGACTGTAAATTAGACAGCCTGTTAGATGGGACTGAAGAGGAGTACAATCAGTCAGTTTGACGATGTAATTTGAAATGACATGTAAAATGCCTTCTAGCCGGATTGTAGATCGTTTGTCTTTGCGGACCTTTTCGCTTCAACCTCGGGACCCAATAGTCCGGAGTGTGTCCAAATACCCTTACGGTTATAGAAGAACCGGGGCATGCGTGGAGACAAGGCATCGGGGTCATAATTGCTTTATCAGACAAGTGCCCAACTAGTTATGTTATATTACATGGTTAGTAAGAAACATCTTCCAGGGAGAATAGTTCCGTTAAGGGTTCCTTTCCCTGGGGAGGCATGCCCTAAAGTGCATGTCTGGACTGCAAAAATAGCAGAAAAAGCATCTGGGGGCAAATAAATAAGTAAGTAATAAATCATCTTTCAAGTCACCGACCGAATATTCTCTTAACAACGCTAGCTTTCGGCTTCACCCAGTCTGAGGTACACATCCGGCTGACCCGGCAGTAACAATCACAGAGGTGCTCCCTTTACCTCCTAGCCGAACAATCGGGAACGTAGGGGTAAGCACAGGAGCCAGGCAACCCAGCTTGGCCAAAACTTAAGTCATATCGATGCATATAATGATGAATAAAAGGTACATGCGGAAGGATGACACATGTGTTGGGCATGAAGCCCGTATAAATAAGCTTCTGTTAAAGAAGCCCCCAGGTATAACGAGTGCGAGTAGCACATCAAGTAAGTGCGAACGAAGCGCGGATCAGACCTCGAGAGGTTTGAGCTGAAGAAAGGAGAGGAGAAAGGAGGGAAAACAAAGACAGCAAAAAAATATGAAAGGTGGACGGAGGAAGGAGACGAACCCTGAGTCCGGCGCTAGGCGTAAAATCTTCGGAGACGGGCTGCGTTCCATGGGTTTGCCTCGAGTCGGTTGTCAGATGCGTTGCGTAGACGGTATGCACCACCAGTAAGGACTTGGTCAATGATGAAGGGACCTTCCCATTTGGGCTTAAGTTTGTCCTTTTTCTTGTCCGGCAGGCGTAGAACTAGCTCGCCAATGTTGTAGGTCTTGGCCCGTACTTCTCTGCTTTGATATCTTCGAGCCTACTGTTGATAAAATGTGGAATGGGATTTTGCCACGTCGCGCTCCTCCTCTAAAGCGTCCAAACTGTCCTGCCGATCTAACTCGGGCTCCCTTTCCTCGTACATGCGCACGCGAGGTGAGTCATGAATTATGTCGCAGGACAAAACTGCCTCAGCACCGTATACCATAAAAATTGGTGTGAATCCGGTTGTGCGGTTTGCCGTGGTCCGCAGCCCCCAGAGTACGGAGTCGATCTCCTTTACCCAGTGCGTGTTAGATTCCATGAGGGACCGCACTAATCTGGGTTTGATGCCGCTCATGATCAGACCATTTGCTCGTTCCACTTGACCATTAGTTTGAGGTGGTAGACTGAAGCGTAGTCGAGCTTGATGCCCATGTTTTTGCACCAGAGTTTAACCTCATCGGCCGTGAAATTCGTGCCGTTATCAGTGATGATGCTGTGGGGGACGCCGAAGCAGTGTACTACCCCGGATATAAAGTCTATCACAGGTCCGGATTCTGCCGTTTTAACCGGCTTGGCCTCTATCCATTTGGTGAATTTATCCACCATGACCAATAAGTATTTGTGCTTGTGGGTTCCCCCTTTAAGGGGTCCAACCATGTCAAGCCCCCAGACCGCGAACGGCCAAGTAATGGGAATAGTTTTGAGGGCGGTGGGTGGCATATGGCTCTGATTGGAAAAGAGCTGGCAACCGACGCATTGTTGGATTAAGTCCTGAGCATCTGCCCGGGC
The DNA here is from genome assembly GCF_002162155.2 of Triticum dicoccoides. NCBI lineage: Eukaryota > Viridiplantae > Streptophyta > Magnoliopsida > Poales > Poaceae > Triticum > Triticum dicoccoides. Next base: position 628,482,666 of record NC_041387.1, read on the forward strand.
GGTCGACCAATAAAATCCTGTACGGAAGGCCTTGCCTACAAGGGCCCGGGCGGCGGCGTGGTGCTCGCCGAGTCTGGCGTGAATTTCAGCCAGGAGATTTTGCCCTTCCTCTTCGGAGATACACCTTTGAAGGACTCCGGTCATGCTTTTCTTATAAAGTTCTCCCTCATGGACCTTGTAGGCTTTAGATCGCCAAACTATGCAGCGGGCCTCATTTTGGTCTTCGGGAAGTTCCTGCCTAATTAAGTAGGCTAGGAATAGTTCCGTCCACGGGGCAATTACTGCCATTATTTCGTGGGCTGAAGGTGTTATTTCATTGGCTGGGCCACCGATCGTGTCAGAATTGTCTGAGTTAGTTGATGCAGCTGGCTCCGGATTGTTATGTCCGGACTCCTCTTCCCATAATACGGATGGCGTAAAGAGCCATTCCAGGAAGATATTTGGAGGGACGGCATCACGTTTTGCGCCGATGCGTGCTAACACGTCTGCTGCCTGGTTATTATCCCGGGCTACGTGATGGAATTCGAGTCCTTCGAACCAAGCTGACGTTTTTAGGATGGCGTTGCGGTAAGCTGCCATTTTTGGATCCTTGGCGTCAAAGTCTCCATTTACTTGGGATATTGCGAGGTTTGAATCCCCGCGCACCTCTAGGGGTTGAATGCCCATGGAGACTGCCATCCGGAGGCCGTGTAGAAGGGCCTCGTATTCGGCTGCGTTGTTGGAGTCCACGTACATTATTTGAAGTACGTATTGGACTGTGTCTCCAGTTGGGGACGTCAAGACGACGCCAGCCCCCAAACCAGCCAACATTTTGGATCCGTCGAAATGCATGATCCAATTGGAGTACGCGCTGTACTCTTTAGGGAGTTCGGCTTCGGTCCATTCGGCGACGAAGTCAGCCAGGACTTGCGACTTTATAGCTCGCCGTGGTTTGTAGGTTATGTCAAATGGTAAGAGCTTAATGGCCCATTTTGCAATCCTGCCCGTTGCGTCGCGGTTGTTTATAATATCGTTGAGAGGTACTTCGGAGGCCACCGTTATGGAACACTCTTGAAAGTAGTGTCGCAGCTTCCGGGATGCCATGAACACTGCATACGCTATCTTTTGATAATGTGGGTACCGGGACTTGCATGGAGTTAAGATAGTGGATACGTAGTACACTGGTTTTTGAAGAGGGAATCTGTGCCATTCAGCTTCTCGTTCGACGACGAGTACCGCGCTAACAACTTGATGTGTTGCTGCGATATATAATAGCATAGGTTCGCCCAGGTTGGGCGCGGCCAGGACCGGATTTGTTGCCAGTATGGCCTTGATTTCTTCGAGTCCGGCCGTGGCGGCATCCGTCCATTTGAAGTGTTCGGTGCGCCGGAGGAGGCGCTAGAGGGGCAGAGCCTTTTCTCCCAAACGGGAGATGAAGCGGCTTAGAGCCGCTACGCACCGAGTTAGTTTTTGTATTTGCTTGAGGTCTTTTGGGATATCCAATTGTGACAGAGCTCAGATCTTGGCTGGGTTGGCTTCAATTCCTTTACCGGATACAATGAAGCCCAAAAGCTTTCTGGCTGGTACTCCGAAGACACACTTTTCCGGGTTGAGCTTAATGTCATATGCTCGGAGGTTGTCAAATGTCACCCTCAAGTCGTCTACTAGAGTTTCGACGTGCTTGGTCTTGACGACCACATCGTCTACGTATGCCTCTACTATTTTGCCTATCTGGGTAGCCAGACATGTCTGAATCATGCGCTGATATGTTGCGCCGGTGTTTTTGAGTCCGAAGGGCATTGTGTTGAAGCAGAATGGCCCATATGGAGTAATGAATGCCGTTGCGGCCTGGTCTTTTTCCGCCATCTTGATTTGATGGTATCCAGAGTATGCATCGAGGAAGCACAATGAATCGTGCCCTGCGGTAGCATCGATGATTTGGTCGATGCGAGGGAGAGGGAAAGGGTTCTTTGGACAGGCCTTGTTAAGGTCTTTGAAATCGATGCAGAGGCGCCAGGATTTGTCCTTTTTTGGTACCATTACCAGGTTGGCTAGCCAGTCCGGATGTTTGATATCTCTGATGAATCCGGCTTCTAAGAGTTTGGCTAGCTCCTCTCCCATTGCCTGTCTTTTGGGTTTGAAAAATCGCCGAAGAGCTTGTTTGACTGGCTCGAATCCTTTTAGGATATTTAGGCTGTGCTCTGCCAGCCTGCGTGGGATCCCTGGCATGTCTGAAGGGTGCCAGGCAAAAATGTCCCAATTTTCCCGAAGGAATTCTCGTAGTGCGGCTTCTACATCAGCGTTTAATTGTGCCCCAATGGATGCCGTCTTTGTGGGGTCCGTTGGGTGGACCTGAAATTTGACTATTTCGTCTGCTGGTTTGAAAGAGGTGGACTTGGACCTCTTATCGAGTATTACATCGTCCCTATCCACCGTGGAGCGCAGCACAGTTAATTCCTCTGCCGCTAGGGCTTCGGATAATGCCTCTAGGGCTAGTGCGGCTGTCTTATTTTCAATGCGGAGTGATTATTCCATTGGGTCCGGGCATTTTGAGCTTCATGTACCCATAATGGGGTATAGCTTGGAAGATTGTGAATGCCTCTTGCCCTAACAAAGCATGATATCCGCTGCCGAATGGGGCCACTTGGAACGTGACCTCTTCGGACCTATAATTGTCCGGCGAGCCGAACACTACATCTAGTGTGATTTTTCCTGTGCAGTGTACTTCTCGACTAGGGATTATCCTCCTGAAGGTTGTGCTACTTTGCTCAATGCGGCTCCAGTCAATTTCCATTTTTTGAAGGGTTTCCTCGTACATGAGGTTTAATCCGCTGCCGCCATCCATGAGTACCTTGGTAAGACGGAAAGCCATCCACTATCGGACTGAGGACCAATGCGGCTAGTGCTCTAGCTGTTCGGAATTTAGGTTCGTCGCTGGCATTGAAGGTGATAGCCGTGTCGCTCCATGGATTTGTTGTTGCTACTTGGTAGACTTCGGCAAGACCGCAGATTGTTCGTTTCCGCATGTTGTTTGATGCGAAAGTCTCGAAAACTGGTAATACCGTACTGGTGCTGCTGGGCTGGTTGCCTGGGGCTAAAAAGCCTTCACCACTTTTGGCCACATGCCGTAGTATCCAACATGCTCGAAGGCTATGTGTTGGAGTGGCTCCCTCCGTACTGTGGATTTTGCAGGGTCCGTTAAGCCATCCCTCCAGTACGGTTCCGTACCCTTTAGGGGGTTTTTGCTTTTTGTTTTTTAACCCAGGTGCTTGAGTATGACGCACTCTTTTATTTCGGACTTGGGTTGTATTCAGGGCCTGATTGTCCCAAAACCTAGTTTCGGTTTTCCAGGAACTCTCCATTGCAGAGTATTTTTGTACAATGATCGCTAGGTCGGCGAAGCGTGTAAGTTCGCGACGACTGATGGCGTTTGTGATTCCCTTGTCCGTGCAATTGTTGCAGAAAATTGAAATTGCGCTTTCTTCACGGCAGTCCTTTATCCTGTTCATAACCAGGAGGAATCTGGCCCAGTAACGATGTACTGTTTCATCGGGCTCTTGCCGTATTTGAGATAGATCGCTTATCTTTGGGTGGGCGGGTGGAATCAAGTTCGGAACCCCGCCCAATCTGAGGCTCAAAGGCCAAGAAGCTTCCGGATTCAGAAGCTTGGTTTGCTGGACGCTTTCCAACGAATCTGGTCTGATGCCTGACTTTAGGTTCAGTATTTGATTAGCGTCCATCCCTCCGTGGGAATCCGGCATGGAGGGATCGGGAATCCGGACATAGTTGGTTTTTAGTGTAGAAGAAGAGTCGCCGCATTGTTCCTCTACCACGATAACGTGGTGGGTAACCTGGGGAGAGTTAATTTCTCTCAGATTGGTTTTAAGCCCAATCTGATCATAGTCGGTAGCGACTCCCAGGGCGGCGATGCGATCCAAGAGCTCGTTTACGGAGGACAGCTCAATCGGATCTAGCTGCTCGGCCAATCCCGAGCTGACGTGAAGATCGCTTTTAATGACCTGAGAGGTCATTGTCGGAGCGGTGGCCGAACAAGCGGTCATAAGAAAACCGCCTAGCCGGATAGTCTGGCCGGCGGCCAAAGCTGCCTTGATGACGGTGCCGTCTTTGAAGACGGGAAAAGGCATCCTTCCTGATGGTGACGGCATAGACGAACTCTTAATGAAAGCACCAATGTCGGTGTCAAAACCGGCGGATCTCGGGTAGGGGGTCCCGAACTGTGCGTCTAGGCGGATGGTAACAGGAGACGAGGGACACGATGTTTTACCCAGGTTCGGGCCCTCTTAATGGAGGTAAAACCCTACGTCCTGCTTGATTAATATTGATGATGTGTGTTACAAGAGTAGATCTACCACGAGATCAAGGAGGCTAAACCCTAGAAGCTAGCCTATGGTATGATTGTTGTTCGTCCTACGGACTAAAGCCATCCGGTTTATATAGACACCGGAGAGGGCTAGGGTTACACAGAGTCGGTTACAATGGTAGGAGATCTACATATCCGTATCTCCAAGCTTGCCTTCCACGCCAAGGAAAGTCCCATCCGGACACGGGACGAAGTCTTCAATCTTCTATCTCCATAGTCTTGGAGTCCGGCCGATGATGATAGTTCGGCTATCCGTACACCCCCTAGTCCGGAACTCCCTCAGGTGGGTTTTGGTGGTGTAGCAAGACTTCTTATGAACTATCATGTCTTGCTGTTTATGTCAGTAGTAGTCACTAGTCAGTGTTTGAATGTTGTATATATCGTTGTTTCAAACTGTTTATTGTCTCGAACTACTGGTGGGCTAAATGAGGGCATCACCATTCTCCAGTGTTCAGAGTATATCTCCTTTTTTCAAGTTATATAATTTGAGCTCAGTGTCTTTTCGATGATGTACATTGTTTGGGTCAGTGAGGTGTCGTGGAATATGGGCCGAGTAGTAACGCAATGCCAAACAGGTCAATTATGACTCTTAGGCCGGGCTCTCAAAAGATCCTGAAAAAAAAGGCCGGGCTCTCCAAAAAAGAAAGAATAAGGACTCTTAGGCTGACATGTGGGCGCCACTGGTGTTTTCGTGCGCTTGCGCACTGAGAGCATATTGGCGCATGCTCGAAATTCATACTACCTTTTCATCCCCAGTCTCCCGCCCCTCCCCCACCTCTGGAACCTCGATTCCTACTCCAGTTCCCCCAAATCCCCCTCCTGTACTCCCTGTACTCAAGAGCACTATCATGTCGCCGGTCAACGCGGATCTCCGAGCTAGAGATCCTAAGGTCCGTCATGCCTTCGGTCGCTGCGTGCTGTCGCTCAACAGTGGCATGGCGGCGCTTGACGACCAGTTTGCCGGCAAAGTGCTGATGGTAACTGAGGGAGTCCTGGATTGGGGGGGTATCCGGACAGCCGGACTGTATACGTCGTCCGGACTATTGAAGCGTGAAGATACAAGACTCAAGACTTCGGCTCGTGTCCGGATGGTACTCTCCTTTGCGTGGAAGACAAGTTTGGCGACCGGATATTATATTTCCTTCCTTGTAACCGACTGCATGTAAACCCTAGCCCTCTCCGGTGTCTATATAAACCGGAGAGGATGGTCCTTAGAAGGCCGATCACAATTACAATCATACCATCATAGGCTAGCTCTTAGGGTTTAGTCTCTACGATCTCGTGGTAGATCTACTCTTGTACTACACATATCTTCAATATTAATCAAGCATGAAGTAGGGTTTTACCTCCATCGAGAGGGCCCGAACCTGGGTAAACATTGTGTCCCTTGCTTCCTGTTACCATCAGCCTAAGACACACAGATCGGGACCCCCTACCCGAGATCCGCCGGTTTTGACACTGACATTGGTGCTTTCATTGAGAGTTTCTCTGTGTCGTCCCTTTGAGGCTTGATGGCGTCTTCAATCGCCAATAACACGGTCCGGGGCGAGACTTTTCTCCCCGGACAGATCTTTGTGTTCGGCGGCTTCGCACTGCGGGCCAATTCACTTGGTCATCTAGAGCAGATCAATAGCTACGCCCCTGGCCACCAGATCAGGTTCGGAAACTTGAACTACACGGCAGATTTGCAGAGACTTGATCTTCGACGGATTCGGCCCTGTGCCAGGAGCGCCGGGCAGTCACGACGAGCACGGCCTAGACCTGCTGTCTGACAATGCTCAAAACATCATCCCTGCAATAGCCTCGGATCTAAATCCGGAACAGGTTGCGTTTCCCAAGGACGGAGGGATAGACCCCGCCCCGCAGGCCGCACACTCATCGGTGTTGGAGCCAAACACAGGTCCCACCTCTGTGGAGGCCTGTAACCCCGGGCCCCTAGACTCGTATCCGGTTTTTGGTTCCGATCCGCACACTCTCGAGCCAGCCGAGCCAGGTTGGGCTCCGGTAATGGAGTTTACCGCTGCGGACATCTTTCAGCACCCGCCCTTCGGTGACATGCTGAATTCATTAAAGTCTCTCTCTTTGTCAGGTGGCTCTGGGCCGAACTATGACCGGCTCGAGTGGGAAGTAGGTGACGAAGGAATTCGCTGCCCACCCACCACCCACTTCATTGCCACGGTCGATGATTTAACCGACGTGCTTGACTTTGACTTCGAAGACATCGACGGTATGGACGATGATGCAGGAGACGTACAAGAGCCACCGCTCACAGGGCGGTGGACAGCCACCACTTCATACAATATATATATGGTGGACACTCCGAAATAAACTAATGGCGACGAGGCAACGAGGAATAACCCCTCAGGGGGAACAGCTAAGCATGGGCGTCTTCGGCGCCGCTCCAAGCCCCGCCACATCAATGTCGGTCCCGGAAAGGGAAACAACCCGGATGATGCCGAAGAGGAATGCAACCCTGATTAGCCTACCTTCAAGCAGGCCGGACCAGCCACCGTGGGATACTTGGAGAGGGACGACTATACAACCCCCTCCGAAGACGAGGTAAGCCTCGGCAATGACGAATTTGGCGTGCCTGAAGACCCAGTGGAACAAGTTCGCTTTAAGCGACGACTCATAGCCACAACAAGGAGTCTGCAAAGGAAGCAAGAGCAGCTTAATGTTGACCAAAACTTGCTAGAGGATAGGTGGACCAAGATCCTGGCCACCGAAAAGTACGGATCCGACCGCCCTAATAAAGGGCACACGAGGCACAACTGGCTACCTCAACCTAAGCAGGAGAACCAAAGGCACACAACCCGATGTCCACACACCACTACGGTCCAAGACAGTAAGAAGGATACACAAAGAGGCATCCTCAAGCCTCGGTGCAATGGTCATAAACGTCAAGTCAGGGAAGCTAGCACCAAGTCCGGCAACCCCCAGTCCAGTCAACGAACAAAGAACGGCTCAAGCCTATTCGGCCCAAGCCAAATACTTGATCAACCATGTGAAATTCATGGTACTCCCAGAAGGACGGCAAAACATACCAATAGAGAATGCCGGATCTTCAAAACAAAGCGACCAGTCGTGTGCCGGAAACAATGAAGGGAGGCGTCTCGTTAAGAGAACCCCCCCAGAGCACAACAGTTCAGCTGATCGCCCTCTACCATACAATCCACATCAATTCAATTGCCGTACCCCCAGACCTAGTAGTCCAGGGGCTCCATAACACATAAAGCCCCCGCGGGTATGAATCTACAAATAACACCTTCTACAAGACGTCAGGTGCAAAGGCCAAGTTCATTGGCCCACCGCTCTAACGGTTGTTTTTAGATAAACGCCACATCATCGGCGCATTCCCCCTCATACGGTAACTCACCGTCTGCTAACGGGATGAACCACGTTGACTAGATTCCATGTGGTAAACCATAAGGCCAACACCAGTGATATACTCACGCCTACGTACAAGGCCGAACCCCGCCTGTCGGTGTCAAAACCGGTAGATCTTGGGTAGGGGGTCCCGAACTGTGCATCTAGGCGGATGGTAACAGGAGACAAGGGACACGATGTTTTTACCCAGGTTCGGGCCCTCTCGATGGAGGTAAAACCCTACTCCTGCTTGATTAATATTGATGATATGGGTAGTACAAGAGTAGATCTACCACGAGATCGGAGTGGCTAAACCCTAGAAGCTAGCCTATGGTATGATTGTTCTTCGTCCTACGGACTAAACCTCTCCGGTTTATATAGACACCAGAGAGGGCTAGGGTTACACAGAGTCGGTTACAATGGGAGGAGATCTTCATATCGTATCGCCAAGCTTGCCTTTCATGCCAAGGAAAGTCCCATCCGGACACGGGACGGAGTCTTCAATCTTGTATCTTCATAGTCCGGGAGTCCGGCCAAAGGTCTTAGTCCGGCCATCCGGACACCCCCTAATCCAGGACTCCCTCAGTAGCCCCTGAACCAGGCTTCAATGACGACGAGTCCGGCGTGCAAGTTGTCTTCGACATTGCAAGGCAGGTTCCTCCTCCGAATATTCCATAGAAGATGTTGAACACCAGGGTAGTGTCCACTCTGCAAAATAAGTTCCACATTCCACCGTAGAGAGAATAATATTTGCGTTAATCGGATCTGCTGACGTATTCCGTGGCGTGACATCATGCCACGGCCAGGCTTTTATTCATTTTATTGTTCCACCTCAGCGCGTTTAGCGAGGTGGTTTCCTTGGCACGTCTTCTCAAAGCAGAGATCGTGTCCCCTTATTCCAGGATTCTCATCAATACGGGTGTGGGTAACCCAACCGCGCCATTAACCGCGGCGCTTGGGAGATAAGTGAGTTTTATTAGGCCGGTGGGGGGCTCGTAGTTTTGGCCGCCCATATAAGGGGATAAGAATCCGCCCTTTCCATTCACGCCTTCTTCCTCTTCTGCTTATCCATCCCTGCGCGCTCGAGCTCCAGCGCCCAAGCCCGCACTTCCCACCTCAACCTTCTCCAACCATGTCCGGAGCGGGAGGTAGATGGATGGCCTCCTCCGTCACGGAGGGGCAAATCAAAAAACTGAGGAAGGCCGGATACTTGTCTAACGACATTGCACACCGGCTTCCAGATGTGGGGCAACTCATACCCACCCCAGGCCCCATGAGAGGGTTGTTTTTCTCCCCATTTCCTCCACGGACTGGGTTTTCCTCTTCACCCGTTCGTCCCGGGGCTCATGTTCTACTACGGCCTGGACTTCCACGATCTGGCCCCGAACTTCATCCTCAATATCTCAGCGTTCATCGTCGTGTGTGAGGCCTTCTTCCGCATCCAGCCCCACTTTGGCCTATGGCTGAAGATCTTCAGCATCAAGCCGAAGGTTGTGAAAGGCCGACAAGCAGAATGCGGAGGTGCCATGGTGGGCAAGATAGCCAACGTCACCTGGCTCGAGGGTGCCTTCGTGGAAACCATCAAAGGGTGGCAATCGGGGTGGTTTTATATCACCGAGCCGCGTGACCCTAAGTGGGCAGCGGCCCCCGAATTTCGATCCGGCATCCCCACCCGGCTCACATCTTGGAAACAGACGGGCCTGTCGTGGGGCAATCCGGAAGAGGTGACCGGACTCCAAACCTGCGTCCGAGACCTGGTGACCAAGAAGGTCAAGCTTGTCAACGTGGTCCAGGTCATGCTCTTCCGCCGGATCCTCCCGTGTCAACGACGGGACTTCAATTTGTGGGAGTTCGACCCGGCCCAGCACCAGACTCTATCTCGGCTCTTCGAAACGAAGCACGAGGACGCCTGGAAGGTGCTTTTCAAGAGTTCTGAGGTCTCCCCTCCCGTCACCGAGGATCGCAGATTCTGCGCCAAACATCAAGCCTCCGAAGTAAGCTTACATTTAGTCCCTTACGGGATACCCGGATTTCATAGTGTGACTTTATGTGGGATCTAAACTCCCGTTCCTTTGACAAGACTGGAAGAGGACATCCGGACAGTTTGACTATCCGGCCCCTTTTCCCGAAGGCCTAGTAGACGCACACTTAGCGAAGCTACTAGTTCCGGCACCTCACGTGGTGCCGGAGAAGAAGGCCAAGGAGAAGGCCACGGGGACCCGAAAGAGTTCCGGGCGCCCGGTGTCGTCGGATTTGCCCGACGACCCCAACGCACCCTCCGCCTCCGAAGACGAGGAGGAGGAAGAAGAAGAAGATGCCTCTCCCCCTCCAACGGGGGGAGGAAAGAAAAGAAAGGCCGCCCCAACTGGGGAAGCCGGAGGGTCGAAGAAGGGGAAGACCCTTCTGCCGGACTACGCCCCCGACGCCGAAGACGGCGGGGGGGAATGGCCATCCAGGGTCAAGCCCCTGGCTAAATCGTAAGTGTCCGACTACCCGAATGACTTATTGCACTCCTTTATTATTCGATAGCTTCTAACGCCGAATCTAATCATGCAGTCCGCCCAGAGCTCAGCTTGGCGATTCGTCGAGCGGCTCTCTGAATTCGTCGGACGTGAATAACACTTCACTTCCGACGGCCTCCTCCCCTCTCCCTACAGACTATGCTGATGTGGAGTACCATAGGGGACAAAACCAGGAGGAGGTGGTCCTGGAGGCACCATAAGGCGACCTTCCGGACTCCGGGCCCAAGGGGGGTAAAGCCCCGGAGGGATCTAAGTCCGGCCCCGGGCCGGACACTGCTCCGGAACCATCAGTGGTTCCAGAGTCCGACAGGCGGCGCCTTCATAATAAGGGCAAGCCTGCGACACCGACGACTTCCGTCCATCCGGAGGCGACGGACAATTTGCTGGAGGCACTTAACGGCGCCTCCATCGACGAGGAACACCGCACTGTTATGAGTGCGGTGATTCAGAAGGTTCAGTCCGCCAAGAGCGGGCTGACGGAAGCCTGTACAAGCCTGCTAACGGGCTTTGAGGTATGTGTTCAAAAACATATATATAAAAAATATTACCGCATAGACAGTAGCCCCTGATGCTCAGTTCGGTGTTCGGAAAGAAAAGCCGAGCTGAGGATCTAAAAAGATATACGCAGGAGTCTAATAGAAATATGTCAATATGGGAATGCAGGTTGCGCTGCTGACCTCTGCCGCACTGACTTCGGAGGTCAATGTATTGAAGGAAAGCCTCGAGCGGTCCGAGAGCGAGCTCGGCCGTGCCAAGAAGCAACTCGAGGATAAAGAGGGTACATAGTACCTCCTGTAAATGTATATAGAAATACTTGGTTGCAAAATAATAACAGGACCAACGTTAATGTTGCAGGAGTCACGACTGAGGTGGCGAGCCTGAAAGAGGCGGTCTCCAAGGCCGAAAAGAGTGCGGCATTGGAGTGCGCCGAGCGAGAGAAGCAGGAGGCGTGGGTGGCGGAGGTGCGGCAAGAGCTCCAGGCTCTCGTGGAAAAACACGAGAGTTTGGAGCATGACTCAAAGACTCGAGAGTCCAAGCTTTCCTTGGCTCTTGAGAGTGCCAAGACCGCTAAGGACGAAGCCCAGAAGGCCCTTTAGGAGATCGAGGCAATGAAGAAGATAGCGGCGGGTAAGGCATTCTTTATGCAAAGCAAAAATATAAAAGTTAATTATCTGCTACTTACCCGAATTCGGAGCTCTCCAGGAGCGTTCGCCGATCTGCCCCGTAGTGTGTCTGATGCCGCCGCATACAACCGAGACGAAGAGGGGAGCTCGACGGAAAAAGTGTTCTGGTCTCAGTATGCTGAGGCCGAACATCCGGTGCCCCTGAGCGACCAGCTGAACCAGCTGGTCGAGCTCCACAAGGTGGCCGAATAGGCCATGAAGGGCCTTATAGCTCAGTTGTGGCCTGGAGAAGTCATGCCTGGGAGCTACTTCGGTCTGGTGCGGCGGCTGGTGGACGCGTGTCCATGGATTGAGGTCGTCAAGCGCTCCATTTGTATTGAAGGTGCCCGTCGGGCCCTTGCCCGTGCTAAGGTGCATTGGGGCAAGCTAGATGCGGAGAAGCTGTTGACGGACGCGCCACCGCCGGGCAAGGAGTATCGTATGCCCGAGATGTATTATAATGGCGTTCTGAAGGGTGCCCGCCGTATAGCGGATGAGTGCTCCAAAGATGTAATTTTTGAGTAGACTCGCATTTGTTATCCTGTACGCTGAAGCTTTGTTCATATGCGTTAAGCAACGCTTGTTAATTTAAAATATTACCTTCTGTGCGGTCGTTTATCAAATCTGAGAGATGCAAGTCGTCGGCTTCGACCCCCATGCCACGAGTGTTGGGGTGTTCGGGATAAACCTGGGTGCTCTTGTTCCCATTCTTGGGTCCATCTAGGGAGGCGTTCAACACAACGAACCAGGCCGTCGGACTTATAATGCTTTATCACTCTCACTTAGCCATAGATTTCTATACTTTTAAATTTCGGCGAAGCCCCTAGTATTCAGAAGACCGAGTTCGGGGTGCTATCCACGCCTAGGCCGGATAAGTACGGTTCCTCGCTCGAAGCGGCATAAGTCTTTAAGGACTCGAAGAAACCTCGCGAACAGCGACCGGTCTCTCGCACTATCATGACAGTCAGTTTTAGCTTTCTCTACTGAGGTGTTAACCCAGCTCAACTGGGGGACAATCGCAGTAGTTCTCCCAGCGCTACCTTAGCCAACACTGCGGAACGTAAACATGGGAGCCGGGCAAACCCAACTATTAACCAAAGACATGATTTGGAGCCGATGCATATAGTGCTATAAGTTCGGGGTGCCGCACTCCTGAGAGTGTTCGGTCTTCTCACACCATGTTATGGGGTGTTGTAAGCCCCTGGTGTATTGTCCGCACCAAAGTGTACGGTTGCAGAATGTCATGACTGAACATATTTGTATATAAAAATAGATAAGTACAATTATAGGTAAGAGCTATATATTGTTTATTAAAAAAGGGCTGCTGCGAAAGCAGAACGATACAAGAAGTGCGGTAAGCAGGAGATTGGAGTATTTGACATATTCCCCTCCAGGGGCAAGCTGCGGGATTGTAAGTAAAACAGGTATTAAACTCGTTATAGAGACCACCTGGACTTTTGACGTGGCTTGCTCCCGCCCTGGCTGTTGCATCGTGGGTTCGGCGAGTGTATTGCCGGATAGGCCTTCCGAATAGTGGGTCCTGAAAGTGTGTAAAAAGGAAAACGGCGAAATAGGGAGCCCCTGAGTGCGGTTGAGCCGCATTCTGGGCATGCCGTTGTTGTGCCCCTCCCCTTGTGCCCATGGTATCTCTAAGGCGTAATTATGTACGCGTGGTACCAGTATCGCCGTTTGGCGGGGGCTGGAGTTGGGGCCGCACTGCTATGCTTGCTCGGAACGTGCCAGCCAGATTTGTTGTAGGTTACTTCGGGCTCGCTTGACATTGTCCAGACGTTTGACGCCTGGATTGGAGAACTGCCTTGAGAGGCTACTCTATACTTCCGCCGCCAGGGCCGCTGTGTGCTCCTCCGTTTGGAGAGAGCGTTCGGTGTTTCCGTTTACTGTGATGACTCCGCGAGGTCCTGGCATCTTGAGCTTGAGATATGCGTAGTGCGACACCGCATTGAATTTTGCAAATGCGGTTCGTCCAAGCAGGGCGTGATAGCCGCTGCGGAATGGGACTATGTCGAAGATTAACTCTTCGCTCCGGAAGTTGTCCGGGGATCCGAAGACCACTTTGAGTGTAACCGAGCCTGTACAGCTGGCCTCTACACCTCGTATGACACCTTTGAAGGTTGTCTTTGTTGGTTTAATCCTTGAAGGATCGATGCCCATTTTCTGTACTGTGTCCTGGTAAAGCAGGTTCAGGGTACTGCCGCCGTCCATTAGGACTCTGGTAAGGTGAAATCCGTCGATAAGTGGGTCTAGGACCAGTGCGGCGAATCCGCCATGACAGATGCTGGTGGGATGGTCCCTTCGATCGAAGGTGATCGGGCAGGAGGACCATGGGTTGAACTTTGGGGCGACTGGCTCCAGCGCATAGACGTCCTTAAGAGCACGCTTCTGCTCCCTTTTGGGGATCTGGGTTGCGTATATCATGTTCACCGTCCGAACTTGCGGGGGAAATCCCTTCTGTCCTTTGTTGTTCGGCGGCTCGGGCCCCTCCTCGTCATCGCTATGTAGCCCCTTGTCTCTGGTCTCGGCACTTAACTTGCCTGCCTGCTTGAACACCCAACAATCCCTGTTGGTGTGATTGGCTGGCTGTTCGGGGGTGCCGTGTATCTGGCACAAGCAATCGAGTATCCGGTCTAAGCTGGATGGGCCCTGAGGGTTTCTTTTGAATGGCTTCTTCCGCTGACCCGGTTTAGAGCCTCTGAATCCGGCATTGACTGTCGTATCTTAAGTATTGTCACCGTTAATGCGGCGCCTATGCTTGTTGCGACGTGACCTGCCGTTGTTATCCTTGGTATCCGAATTGCCGGGGCTCTTGGTTATGTTATTGCTACGAGCTGGCCAGCTATCTTCTCCCGCACAAAAGCGGGTCATAAGTGTCGTGAGGGCTGCCATAGATTTTGACTTTTCCTGTCCTAGGTGCCGGGCAAGCCATTCGTCTCGGATGTTGTGCCTGAAGGTTGCAAGGGCCTGGGCGTCCGGACAATCGACTATTTGGTTTTTCTTGGTTAGGAACCGTGTCCAAAATTGTCTGGCCGATTCCTCTGGCTGCTGGATTATGTGGCTTAGGTCATTGGCGTCTGGTGGTCGCACATACGTGCCCTGGAATTTGTCAAGGAATGCGGATTCCAGGTCCTCCCAACAACTAATTGACTCTCCAAGCAGGCTGTTAAGCCAATGTCGAGCTGGTCCTTTAAGCTTGAGCGGGAGGTATTTGATGGCGTGTAGATCATCACCACGGGCCATGTGGATATGAAGGAGATAATCCTCGATCCATACCGCAGGATCTGTTGTGCCATCATATGATTCGATGTTTACGGGTTTGAAGCCCTCGGGGATTTGATGATCCATTACTTCGTCTGTGAAGCATAGTGGGTGTGCGGCGCCCCTGTACTGGGCTATATCACGACGCAGCTCGGACGAGCTTGGTCTGTTGTATTCGGCCGGGCCATACTTATTATGTCTGGCGTGACGGCTAGCGCCACGTGAAGCGGGGCGCCCATGCAATCCGTAGATCGATCTTGTTTGCCTTGCCTTATTCTCCAAGATGTCTTGCAGGTCTGTTGTGTCTCCCCGTACTCTGGTATGTTTTGAGCGGTGTCAGGGTGCGGCTTGGGTTGAGGTCCTGAAGGCCTCTCTATCGCGGCCACGGGGTGGCCGATCGGGCGCATCGTACGCTGGTGATGTAGGTTTAGTTGCTTCCTCCTCAAGTTGGGGTAGCAGCCTGCGCTTTGGGTAGCTCTTGGATGGGCGTTCTAGTTTATACTCTTCGGCCGCCAGGACTTCGGTCCATCTGTCGGCTAGCAAGTCTTGGTCAGCTCTAAGCCGCTGCTGTTTTTTCTTGAGGCTGCTTGCTGTGGCTACGAGCCTGCATTTGAAACACTCGTGTTCGATGGGATCCTCTGGCACGACAAATTCGTCGTCGTCGAGGCTTGCCTTGTCTTCGGAGGGAGGCATGTAATTGTCGTCCTCATCCTCTTTGTAGGCCGCTCTCTCGTGAGGGCTGGCTCCTTCGTCCTCCTGCACCACATCATGCTGGAGGGGGTTGTCTTCGGCACTACCGGCGTGTTGTTATCTCCGGTGCCGGAGTCTCCGTTTTTGCTTTGGCAGGACTTAGAGCGGCGCCGCTGATGTCGGCGCTTGGGTTGCTTCTTGGAGGGGTCATCCTCTGTTTTCTCCTCGCCATCCCCCGCTTTAGGGGTGTCCACCATGTATATGTCATATGACGAGGTGGCTTTCCAGTTCCCTATAGGTGCTGGTTCTTGATCGTCTCCTTCATCGGCGTCCATGCCTTCGGAGTCAAAGTCGAGCATGTCGGTTAAATCGTCGACAGTGGCTACGAAGTGGGTGGTGGGTGGGCTTCGAATTTCTTCGTCGTCCGCATCCCAACCGTGTTGGCCGTAGTTCGGCCAGGGCTCTCCTAACAAAGAGAGAGACTTTAATGAATTCAGGATATTGCCGAAACGCGAGTGCTGAAAGACGTCCGCGGCGGTGAACTCCATGACCGGAGCCCAGTCGGGCTTAATCGGAATAGGTGCGGGATTTACGGAGTCCGGATCGGAGTCCGGCACCTTGGAGTCATGGGCCTTGCGAGGTACTAGGCTGGTATCCGGCTCTATCGCCGTAGAGGTTGCAGTTTCTGGGGCGGCGTCCAACCGTCCGTCCCCGACTGGCGCAGTGGGCTCCGAGCTAATGGTCGGAGCGGACACCTGAGCGACGCTCTGGGTGTTGTCCGATGAGAGAGCTAAATCATGCCCATCATGACAGTGCGGTGCGCCCGGTCGTGGCTCGAATCCGTCGAAGATCAAGTCCCCGCAGATGTCGACCGTGTAGTTTAAGCTTCCAAACCTGACCTGATGGCCAGGGGCGTAGCTTTCGATCTGCTCCAAATGGCCGAACGAGTCGGCCCGCAGTGCAAAGCCGCCGAATACGAAGATCTGTCCGGGGAGAAAAGTCTCATCCCGGACCACATCGCCGTTGATGAGCGAAGAAGCCATCGGTCCTAAAGGTGATGACACAGAGGAACTCTCAATGAAAGCACCAATGTCGGTGTCAAAACCGGCGGATCTCGGGTAGGGGGTCCCGAACTGTGCGTCTAGGCGGATGGTAACATGAGACAAGGGACACGATGTTTTTACCCAGGTTCGGGCCTCTCGATGGAGGTAAAACCCTACTCCTGCTTGATTAATATTGATGATATGGGTAGTACAAGAGTAGATCTACCACGAGATCGGAGTGGCTAAACCCTAGAAGCTAGCCTATGGTATGATTGTTCTTCGTCCTACGGACTAAACCTCTCCGGTTTATATAGACACCGGAGAGGGCTAGGGTTACACAGAGTCGGTTACAATGGGAGGAGATCTTCATATCGTATCGCCAAGCTTGCCTTCCACGCCAAGGAAAGTCCCATCCGGACACGGGACGGAGTCTTCAATCTTGTATCTTCATAGTCCGGGAGTCCGGCCAAAGGTCTTAGTCCGGCCATCTGGACACCCCCTAATCCAGGACTCCCTCACCGCCACTAGAGCGGAAATCATACAACTGCCGGAGTAGCAAGTTGTGCATGCCTATCAATATTTTGATATAACAGCCAACTATCCGGACACCAACTGAGGAGTCCAGGCTGCTTCTCGGTATAACGGCTGGGGTCACCAGGGTCCGATTAGGAACCTTTAGACCAACCACGGGAGGACGCTCGACTGCCTCCGAACATTTACCTTCACAAACTAACTTTTATGCAGAACAGGATTGGCGGCGTGGAATCGGCCGGACACACAAGGACAGGACCATGCAGGTAGAAGGCAGTTCGGATCCACTTTCAGTCCATTCACAGCCCCCTCCAGTCCGGCCATCACAGGTTCCGCCAAAAACCATCCCTTTTTCATAATCATAAATCGCACTCATATGCATAGACATATCATCCTACCACAATGTGTAGACTTAAATAACATGCACCGGCCGTCGTTTATCATCGATGCCTCTTTGCCACAAAACGGCAGCCACGCTTCGTGTTACGCCTGGTTATGCCAGGGGCTTCACCATACGACAACAAAGTCCGACCACCTTTTCGATCACTCGACACCCCGAACTTATAGCACTATATGCATCAGCTCTGAATCATGTCTTGGGTCATTGGTTGGGTTTGCCCGGTTCCCATGTTTTGGTACCTTACGTTCCGTTCCGTCGGCTAAGGTAGCGCTGGGAGAACTAGTGCGATTGTGTCCCGATTCTGCCGGACGAGCACCTCAGTAGAGAAAGCCGAAAACTGACTGTCATGATGCAGCGGGAGCTGGTCAGCTGTTCGAGAGGTTGTAAAATCCTTAAAGATTTATTCCGCATAACGCTATCATAAATGCAGACTGCGACGGATCGGTCTTCCGATCAGGCGCCAATAGAGCCCCTAGTTCGGCCTTCCGAACACTAGGGGTTGCGCCGACCATACTCGAATTACTATGGCTAAGTGAGAGTAGTAAAGCCCTATAGTCTGATTGCCTGGTTCGTGGTGAGAAACACCTCCTCATAAGGACCCAATCATGGGATAAAGAGTGTTTAGAAATATCCCGAACACCCCCGTACTTCTCACGTGGGGGCTGAAGCCGACGACTGGCCAACTCTCAGAATTTACATACAATAAACAACCGCACGGGAAGAACATATGTTCAAACAAAATAGGCAATATATATAATAAAAGTGCCATTATTGAATGTTACAAATATTGGCAAGAATGCCCTCGGGGAAATATAATGTCTTTGGTGCACTTAACCGCTGCCAGCCAGGCCCCCTTCAGCACACCTTCATAGTACAGTTCGGGCTTGCGATGCTCCTTACCCTCCGGTGGCCCCTCAGTTATCAGCTTCTTCGCATCAAGCTTCCCCCAATGCACTTTTGCATGGGCAAACACCATGCGCGCACCTTCTATACAGACTGATCGCTTGATAGAATCAAGCCGAGGACAGGCGCCCACAATCCGCTTTACGAGTCCGATGTAACTGCTTGGAATTGGCTCTGCAGGCCACAGCCGGATAACCAAGTCCTTCATGGCTAGTTCGGCCGCCTGGTGTAGTTCGACCAGCTGCTTCAGCTGATCGATAAAAGGCACCAGATAGTTCGGCGCCAAATAGTGCGACCAGAAGTTCCTCTCCATAGACTCTCTCTCCTTGGTCCGGTAAAATTGGGCGGCTTCTGATGTGCTGCGAGGCAGATCCGCAAACGCCCCTGTAAAATCAAGAATTCAGCTTGCCGCTTAGAGTTCTCCCCACTATCACGTAATAATGGCCATAGATACAACATGCCTTACCAGCCGCAACTTTCCGGGCCTCCTGAATGTCCCGTACAGCACCTCGGGCTTCTTCTCGAGCATCTTCTGCGGCTTGGAGAGCTTGGGCGAGTTCGGATTCTTTCCCTACTAAACTCTGCTCCAAGCTCTCACTTTTTATCACAGCCTCCTGGAGCTCCCGCTCAGCTGTGATAACCCTGGCCTCGTGTTTTTCATGAAGCGCCTGTTCGGCGGCAGCCTTCTCGTGGGCATCCTCCACTGCCTTCTTCAGCGCCTCATATTCGGCACTCGCTCCTAGGGCGTACAACATACATACTTTTTGATAGGCACACTTATTCATTCGTGCCCAATGCAAGACAATGTTTAAACATACCTTGCTTCTCTTCTAATTGCTTCTTCACACGGCCAAGTTCTTCCTCGGCCCGTTCTAGGCTCTGCTTCAGTTCGGACACTTCCGCATCATGAGCGGTTGTCTTCTCCGTAGACGCCTGTTTTCCAAACAAGGGGTATACATCATTAAACAAAGGTTCCCACTACAAAAGGGGGTTTGATCCCCTGCCTGGCTCTCTTTTGCCGGACAGTGTATCAGGGGCTACTCCTCATATCATGATGATTCTTCAAAGGTTCCTTAGAAACCATACCTCAAAAGCCTTTATAAGGCCAAGACAGGACTCATTCAGCCCGCTTTCGGTAGCCTGAATCTTTCCAACCACCGTACCCATAAGGGTCCGATGTTCATCAACGACAAACGCGTTCTTTAACGCTGCCGATAGACCGCCCGACAGCTCTGCGTAGACAGAGGTTGCTGGCGGAGTAGTCAAACCTCCCTCCATGGAAGGTGGCCGCTCGCCCGATCCTGGAGCCTTAGAGGCCTCCAGAACCTTATCCGGCTCTGAGTCTCATTGAGACGACACCTTGGTGTCGCGCCTGGACTTCGGAAAAGGAGTCCCCGGAGGCGTCTCGCTCGCCACAACATCCGAGCTCAACGAATCCTCCGATGAGGACTGTCCGGTAGGAGACCTCGCCGGGTTGTACAAGATGTGGCGACAGTTAAAAATAATGTACCCAGACGACCCTGGATACATAGGCGTATTCGGATTTCAGTTACTTACGATTTTCCCAGGGGCTGGGCCTCGGGATCCCACTCCGGGCTATTATCGGCAGTCGGTGTGGATGCCTCTAGACGGGAACCCCTCCCCCTCTTGGACGATTCGGCCTCCAGGGACGGGGAAGCTGCACGTTTCTTCCCGCCTTCAGAGCGAGGCTCGTCCTCCTCTGCTTCCTCCTCTTCGTCTTCGGAAGAAGGAGCATCACTGGAGCCTTCGGATTTAGCGTCTGAAGCCTCGCGGCAACGGAGGCCACTCCGGGTCTTCTTAACCTTCTTGGAGGTCTCCTTCTTTGGCGCCTCGTAAGGCGCAGGGACCAGCATCTACGTTAGAAGAGGCCTGGCCGGTTCCTCCGGCAGCGGGGCTGGACATTGTATCCGCTCCACCTTCTTTATCCATCCCTGAGGTCACGATGAAGCACGATTAAATTTTCCCCCTCATGACATGCCAGTTGAAGCATGAATGGACAGGGCGTGGCTGTAACTTACCGGGCTTGCAGAAGTGGATAATTGGTACCCCGGTCTTCGGCGGAGTCCGGCCATGATTTGCCGGACTTGAAGAGCACCTTCCAGATATCATCATGGGAGGAATCGTAGAGCTACCGAAGGGTTTGGTGCTCGGTTGGGTCGAACTCCCACAAAGTGCAGGCTCGACGCTGGCAAGGGAGAACCAGGCGAACTAGCATCACCTGGACTATGTCGACGAGTTTGACGTCCTTGTCTACCATGCTCTGAGCGCGCGTCTGGAGCAGTGACAGCTCATCAGACGAGGACCAGTTCGGGCCCTTCTTGGGCCAGGATGTGAGCCGCAGTGGAGCTCCGGATCTAAATTCAGGAGCTCCAACCCACTTTTTTCCGCATGGTTCGGTGATATAAAACCACTGCTGCTGCCACTCCTTGACGGAGTCGTTGAAAGTGCCCTTTAGCCAAACGACCTTGGGCATCTTGCTCACCATGGCACCGCCGCACTCGGCGTGTTTGCCGCTCACCACCTTGGGCTTCACATTGAAAATCTTCAGCCATAGGCCGAAGTGAGGCGGAATCCGGAGAAACGCCTAGTATACGACGATGAACGTTGAGATATTGAGAAAAGAGTTGGGGGAAAGATCATGAAAATCAATCCCATAGTAATACATGACTCCACGTACAAATGGGTGGAGGGGAAACCCGATCCCACAAACAAAATGGGGAAGGAACACGACCCTCTCGTGAGGCTCCGGGGTAGGGACGACCTGTCCTGCCGGTGGGAGACGGTGGCCAATCTTCTTGGCCAGATACCCGGCTTCCTGGAGCTTCTTGATATCCTTCTGCCGGACGGTAGAGGTCATCCATCTGCCTCCTGCTCCAGATCCGGACATCTTTGGAAAACCTCTCTTCAATGGAAAGGGAGGGTGCTTGGGCGTTAGGGCTCGAGCGGAGGGGAATGAGTTAGCGGAAGGAGAAGGCGTGGGTAAAGAGGAAGAGACCTTATCTCTTTATAAGAGGTGGTGAAAGCTTTCTGCGCCTCCCCACTTGCCTGGTGGAACCCGCTCACCTCCCACTCGCCGCGATTAGCGATGCGGTTGGATTACCCATGCCCGTATTAATGAGAATCCCGTGATTAGGGGACACGATCTTTGCTTCGACAAGACGTGCCAAGGAAACCGCCTCGCAATATGCGCTAAGGCTGGAGGTGAGAAAACGGCTCGGATAATGACCCAACATTGATGACATGTCGCACTGTCTAGAAAGTTGTCAGCAGAGTACATTTGTGAAATATTGCTCTCTCTATGGCGGTATGTGAAGATCATCTTGCAGATCCGGACACGGTCTACGTGTTCAATAATTACATTGGAATATTTGGAGAAGGAACCTGCCTTGCAATGCCGAAGACAAGACTGCACGCCGGACTCATCGTCATTGAAGCCTAGTTCAAGGGCTACTGAGGGAGTCCTGGATTGGGGGGGGGGGTATCCGGACAGCCGGACTGTATGCGTCGTCCGGACTATTGAAGCATGAAGATACAAGACTCAAGACTTCGGCTCATGTGCGGATGGTACTCTCCTTTGCGTGGAAGACAAGCTTGGCGACCCGGATATTATATTTCCTTCCTTGTAACTGACTCCATGTAAACCCTAGCCCTCTCCGGTGTCTATATAAACCGGAGAGGATGGTCCTTAGAAGGTCGATCACAATTACAATCATACCATCATAGGCTAGCTCTTAGGGTTTAGTCTCTACGATCTCGTGGTAGATCTACTCTTGTACTACACATATCTTCAATATTAATCAAGAAGGATGTAGGGTTTTACCTCCATCGAGAGGGCCCGAACCTGGGTAAACACACACACACACACGCACGCACACATGCGCACACGCACAAGTGGGACCCGTTGAATTATTTATTTGCTCGTGACAGCTTTTAATTAGATTCCACTGTAATCTAACTTTTTTTCTTAAGTTATTAATTGAGCTCAGTGACTTCAAAAGGTTGTACAGAAGCCTTGTTTGGGCCTTTCCAGCATCGCTGAATTTGGGTTGAGTAACCATGTTAGGTTGTACTGTACTACATAGGCCTTTTTTTCAACATCAGGCAACTGTACCGACAGTTGTACACATATCCGGGTCAACTTGTTATTCTCCGCCCCGCTGGGCTGCAAACTTTCCTAGGAGGTATGCATTACGCTTAACAAGAAAATGGACTTTAAGAAATAATAAATGGGATGTAATTATAATAACTAGGCAGTAACTATGCACCAAACACGTAATTAGTTTAAAAAATATATTATTTTTGGAATTTGAAAATTTTAATTTCATTACTTGTTGCACGTGCAATATTTCGTTGGATTTTAACGTAATACAACTTTATTTTGAAATTATATTTAACCTGACTAGAAATTTTGGATAAAAATATTTTGGATCCCATCAAAATGTGGGAATTTTTTTTGAATTCTGTTTTGAGCGGTTGTTTGAAATTATTAATAGTTGTCCTAGCTAGAAGTTGGGCTGTACTTTTAACAAACTGTAAATGGGCTCTAGTAAATTCCATTAGAATTAAAAAATGGGATGTACATTCTTACAAATCGCAAATGAGCTATATGTTCTCTGCCAAATCCGAGTTGTGGGCCTACTAAGTTGACACGTACCAAGGGCTTTGTCTTTGCTCAAAAAAAAAACCCAAGGGCTTTGTCAACTTAGTCAATATAAACGATTCTGTGATCGTACGATGTCCATCCAACGTCCGTAGTGCTTCTTCAACCTCTGGTCTTCTTGCTCCAGCCGCCCAAAGCAGCGCCGGTCATGTCGCATGCTCCTGCCTCCCGTGGTCGGCTGTGCTGCCGCAGAGGCCTCACCGCCCCCTACTATTCCCACCGCTGGCCAAGCCCTGCAGCAACGACAGCCTCACACCGCAGCCGAACCAGTGAACCCTCGCACTCCTCTCCTCACGGGCTTCCACTGTCGCGTCTACCCCGGCCCCTCGTCGTCCCCTTCCTAGGCCTCGCCGTCGTCCACCGCCGTGGTGCTCTCGGCGCGGCGTGGTCAACGTGGTCAAGGAACGACTTCCATCAGACATGGACTATATGTGGAGAGGCTGACAGCTGGGTCCACGGCCACAGCAAGGAAGTGCCTCCATATTACGCGGAAAATAATGATTCCTCCACCTGACAGCTGGGACCCACCGGACGGGCCACTGTATTTCGCGGAAAAAACGTTTCCCCCTGACTGCTGGGATCCACCAGCTTCATCTTCGCACGCAAGGAAGTGCGTCCGGGCAAAAAAAATGATTCGCCTCCCTGACTGCTGGGACCCACCAGCTACATCTTCGCACGTAAGGAAGTGCATCCAAAAAAATGATTCGCCCCCCTGACTGCTGGGACCCACCAGCCACACATTCGCATGCAAGGAAGTGCGTCCGGGCAAAAAAAAGCGATTCGCCCCCCTGACTGCTCGGACCCACCAGCTACATCTTCGCACACAAGGAAGTGCCTGACAGTCGGGACCCACCTGGTCGAAGCGTACGTAGCATTGTCATTCTGGTTGCGAATGTGTACGTACATATATATTGGTTGATGTAGAGGCGCGCACGTGTCGTAGTAGAGGAGCACACGTGTCGTAGTAGAGGCGCGCACGTAGCATGTATACATACGTACAGCGGCTAGTGCGCAAGAAAGAAAATACGGCCACATATGTGTACATACGGGCGGGGTCTCAAATGCCTACTCGCGCATATGTACGGCCAGGGCTCGTGTACATTGCTCGGTCGGAACGGAGAAACAACGTCGTCGTCGTGTTCATGGGGAGCCAACCGGCTGGGTCGGAACGGAATGCGTGGTCGTGTTCATCGGGAGGGCTTGGACGGAACAGGTGATGGAAACGAGGCCTGGCGTACCGCAGAACGGAGGAAACGAACCTCCTACGTTCGGAACGGGATCCTGTTCATCGGGAGGGGTGTGGCGTACCGCAAAACGGAGGAAACGGACCTCCTACGGTCGAAACGGGGGTCCTGTTGATCGGGAGGGGTGTGGCGTACCGCAAAACGGAGGAAACGGACCTCCTACGGTCGAAACGGGGTTCTTGTTGATCGGGAGGGGTGTGGCGTACCGCAAAACGGACGAAACGGACCTCCTACGGTCGAAACGGGGTCCTGTTGATCGGGAGGGGTGTGGCGTACCGCAAAACGGATGAAACGGATTTGTGTTGGGGTGCTACGGTCGAAACGGGGGTCCTGTTCATCGGGAGGGGTGTGGCGTATCGCAAAATGGGACTCCACGGGATACTGTTCATCTCCACCGTCGACCTCCTCCAGCCTCCATGGGCCACTGTTCATCCACCGTCGACCTCCTCCAGCCTCCACCTGCGACTGTTCATCCACGGGCTCCTGTTCATTCAGCCTCCACCATGCGCTACTCCAACGGCTACTGTTCAACCACCCCTCCACGGGCACCCCTCCACCGTCTACTGTTCATCCAGCCCTCCACACCATGGAGTCCTGTTCATCCACCCCTCCACGGGCACCCCTCCATCGTCTACTGTTCATACAGCCC
>NC_041387.1:628507678-628508436 GCF_002162155.2 Triticum dicoccoides
CGCAACGCTCATTGTTCATCCAATCGATCGGCTTCAATTAGCAGCAGTAGCGAAGGAATCGCTTGATCGGGTTCAGTTAACAGCCATCGATCGATCGCTCGGGTTCAGTAACATGTAGCCTGCAGTGCAATCGCTCGGGTTCAGTTAGAGCCCAACGCCTCGCTCGGGTTCAGTTAGAGCCAACGCCTCGCACACACGCGCGTACGTGTACGAGAGAAACGTGCATCGCTCGGCCCCCGACCACCCACCATAACCGGCAACTCCCCGAAATTTTCCTCGCCCTCGCTTCTACCATGCTTTTTTCCGTCATGGACGGCCCAAAGAATGTCATGCAGCTGCGTCTCCGGCCCGCCCAGGACGAAAAGCCCATTTTCTGTCATGAATTTTTGTCATAGAAGTAGGAGCCCACCACATATATGATGATACTGGGTTTTGTCACAATTATCGTCATAGAAGTGTCATATGTATGACAGAAAAAAATTCGTTCGGCCCAAAATGTCACCGATGTGTCTTTTTTTTGTAGTGTCTCACGCGCACACACCTTCTCTTCCCTCTCTACGGGCATTTTCTCTCTTGCACATCGTTGGTGGCCTCTACCATACACATCACCTCTCTATGATGAAGCCATGCACACTTACATTACATCCACCACCGAGAACCCCGCGACACACACACACACACACAAACACACACACACACACACACACACGCACGCACGCACCCCCACACACACACTAAGACTCCATCTCTCTCTCTCA
>NC_041387.1:628508773-628516246 GCF_002162155.2 Triticum dicoccoides
TAAGGCTCCATCTCTCTCTCACACACACACACACACACACGCACACACACAAAGACTCCATCTCACACACACATGCTCTAGGCGGAGCATTTGTTCCTACCACCCTTCATCCAACCTTACCCGTATGATAAACAATCACCTTAATTTACTTGTATAACATGGACAAATTCCTCTTTACTTTAGTAGTCAGCAAACTTATCATCTGTACCCTTATAAAAAACGAGTTGGCGATGATGGTGTGCCTGCCATCTTGTAATATAGACCGTCTGATCTATATCTGATGGATAGAAAGCAAACTATGATAATTTTACATAAGATACCCGCACCTCTCTCTCCACATCCTTATCTCCCACAACCTCATTCCTCAGCAATTAAAAAAGGAAGTCTCCGGAACAATCTAGCATGATGGCTGCTACCGCCTGCCGGTGCCATCCATCCCCATGCCTCCGCCCATTCCGACCACCAGTCACCACCACGCTCCACTCCTCCTCACCTTATCTCTCATCTTTCATTTTTTTCGATGACATTCTCGAGATACCAGTTTTCCAATAAAATTCTCAAGATATCATTAGTTTTTACACATGAGATTACTCCTGCATGGGTCAATCACAACATGTGTTTTGTAAAAAAATGCATATTGATGTTCTGTGCAATGCACGAGCATCTTTCTTGTAATTATATAACGCAAATCACGAGCAGGAAGTGACATTTTTTTACACAACCACGTTAACATGGCCACGTAAATCACTAGCTAAAGTAAATACCATTATACTTATATCCTGATGCAAAAGGTTGAGTACATGTCCGAAGAGTAGAGTCGCACACACGCACTCTGTCTCTCAGAATCTCTCTCACACACACCAGTTACGTGATGCCCACTTAAGCAGACACGTATGTTACAATTTGTGCACCCGCGGGTAAACGTGATGTTGCGCATTTATTTAAGCCGGATGGTGTTGGGGAACGTAGTAATTTCAAAAAAAATCCTACGCACACGCAAGATCATGGTGATGCATAGCAACGAGAGGGGAGGGCATGTCCACGTACCCTCGTAGACCGAAAGCGGAAGCGTTAGCACAACGCGGTTGATGTAGTCGTACGTCTTCACGGCCCGACCGATCAAGCACCAAAACTATGGCACCTTCGAGTTCTAGCACACGTTCAGCTCGATGACATCCCTCGAACTCCGATCCAGCCGAGTGTCGAGGGAGAGTTCCGTCAGCACGACGGCATGGTGACGATCTTGATGTTCTATCATCACAGGGCTTCACCTAAGCACCGCTACGATATTATCGAGGTGGACTATGGTGGAGGGGGGCACCGCACATGGCTAAGAGATCCAAGGGATCAATTGTTGTTGTGCCTAGAGGAGCTCCCCTGCCCCCGTATATAAAGGAGCCAGGGGGAGGGGGTCGGCCGGCCAGGAGGGGCGCGCCAGGAGGAGTCCTCCTCCCACCGGGAGTAGGACTCCCCCCCTTCCTTGTTGGAGTAGGAGAGAAGGAAAGAGGGGGAGAGGAGGAAGGAAAAGGGGGCTGCACCCCTTGTCCAATTCGGACCAGAGGGGGGCTGCACGCCTCCTTCCTTTCGGCCTCTCTCCTCTATTCCCGTATGGCCCAATAAGGCCCATATACTCCCCGGCGAATTCCCGTAACTCTCCGGTACTCCGAAAAATACCCGAATCACTCGGAACCTTTCCGAAGTCCGAATATAGTCGTCCAATATATCGATCTTTACGTCTCGACCATTTCGAGACTCCTCGTCATGTCCCCGGTCTTATCGGGGACTCTGAACTCCTTAGGTACATCAAAACACATAAACTCATAATATAACTGTCATCGAAACCTTAAGCGTGCGGACCCTACGGGTTCGAGAACTATGTAGACATGACCGAGACACGTTTCCGGTCAATAACCAATAGCAGAACCTGGATGCTCATATTGGCTCCTACATATTCTACGAAGATCTTTTATCGGTCAAACCACATAACAACATACGTTTGTTCCCTTTGTCATCGGTATGTTACTTGCCCGAGATTCGATCGTCGGTATCCAATACCTAGTTCAATCTCGTTACCGGCAAGTCTCTTTACTCGTTTTGTAATACATCATCTCGCAACTAACTCATTAGTCACATTGCTTGCAAGGCTTATAGTGATGTGCATTACCGAGAGGGCCCAGAGATACCTCTCCGACAATCGGAGTGACAAATCCTAATCTCGAAATACGTCAACCCAACAAGTACCTTTGGAGATACATGTAGAGCATCTTTATAATCACCCAGTTATGTTGTGACGTTTGGTAGCACACAAAGTGTTCCTCCGGTAAACGGAAGTTGCATAATCTCATAGTCATAGGAACATGTATAAGTCATGAAGAAAGGAATAGCAACATACTAAACGATCAAGTGCTAGGCTAACGGAATGGGTCAAGTCAATCACATCATTCTCCTAATGATGTGATCCCGTTAATCAAATGACAACTCTTTGTCCACGGCTAGGAAACATAACAATCTTTGATTAATGAGCTAGTCAAGTAGAGGCATACTAGTGACACTTAGTTTGTCTATGTATTCACACATGTATCATGTTTCCGGTTAATACAATTCTAGCATGAATAATAAACATTTATTTTTAAATAAGGAAATAAATAATAACTTTATTATGGCCTCTAGGGCATATTTCCTTCAGACGGCGAACCCAAACAGTAGCTGCATTCATTCCCCTCCCGCCGCCTCTTCTCTGGTCGCCGTCGCCCGGTAGCCATGGCCCGGCCGAAGGTAACAACATACGCCGTACTCAATAGATAGAAAAAATGCCAGCCCGCCGCACTTGAGAGAGACGAGGAGGGAGAAGCGATACAGGCTGCTGGATTACTAGAGATAGGTGTCGCACGGAAGCCAAGAAATATGGTGATAGCCTGGGTTAGCCATGTACTAGTATGATGTAACTACAATGGGCTGCCGTGTTTCGTACTCTTCCAGTCCACTGTGGAGATGATTGGTTGATTTTATATCGTTGAATAATATTAAATATTATGAGTGCAGACGCTCCACCACGAGGTTCCTTGCTCCTTCTCGGTCGTCGAGAATCTATGTTCTTCCACTCTATTTTTTTACGTGAGCTTTGTTCATCCTTTTGCCAACACGCGAGACATCTAGCATCAAGGTGCATGTGTTATGCAAGGATCGTTCCATCTATATGAAGAACACGTGGGATTGGAACTACGAGACGGACATGTACCCAGAAGTGGACATACGAACCTGAGTAATGTAGCGCAGTAAGTGAAGTAGAAAGGCACAAATGGTATGAACATGCGTGGCATATAGGGTGTGTTTGGTTGCGTTCTCGTCTCAGCATAGTTGTTCCCTCTTCATGCATGCTCAACTGAACACCCCTCTTCATGCATGCTCTCTTCATGCATGCTTCTAGTGTATTTGTGCTAAACTAGTGTGGAATCATGCACCCTCCATACACTCTACCAAACACCCAAAAGTGGGTCGAGAAGGGAACTCTTGGGCGGCATTTTTCTCTTACTACGTACTACCACTAAATGTTGTACGTGCAATGCACGGTGATGTTATGGAGTACGTGCCTAAGTACTCTACTGCTACTATATTAGTTGGAGGCACGTATTAACTTTTATATTTGTTTACGTGTATGCCCCGAGACCTTCCAACTAGACGTGTCTTTCTCTCCAGGTTGCACTTAGTATGTTCATACCACTAAGTACTACTATGTGTGGTCTCCGACCCAGAAGTGGAAGAAGTGGAGGTGCTCTACCATGTTGTTGTTTTTTGCGCTGGGCTCTACCACGTTGTTCATGTCCCACTCCTTTCGCTGACGTGTGGAACATCCAGCACGTGCCATGTTTGGCACTCTTCATCGTAAGAGTTGAAACGCTAGCATTCATCAGAAATAAAAAATAATTATAAATCAGCAGTGATACTATTTTTTTTAGAACCAATCAGCAGTGATACTATACCACACGGTTTCCTTGCTCCTCGATATCGGAAAGAATACTTCCGTTCGCCAACATGTGGGACGTCGACCATCCTAGTCCACTTGCCATGCACGCAGAACTCCAAGGGAGAGTCACCCCGGTCGTCGCGCTGCAGTAACAATGACTAATGAGCCGTCAAATCATAGGCCCACTTCCCACTTTGAAGTTGCTCGGACGAAGGAACCATCATGACTTCGTTGAATTCTGCTTCTTGAAGAAAACTACTGTACCAGCAGTACTGCTAGCTACAGTAGTTACTCCAACAGAGGCCTCCTTTCGTTCATAGGATAGGAATTTTGTAGGAATATGAAAATCATAGGAAGTGAGATGACATGCATATCAATTCCTACAGAGAAAGAGATGCCATTTGATGCATAGGATAGGAATTTTTCCATTTAGTCTAGGCTAATGTACTGGTAATTTGCTCTAAAAACTACAATAGTAACTAGTAGTACTGGTATATGCTCGTACTCAGACATAGACACACACCCTAACTACTAGTACTACTACTTCTCACATGCTGGCCAGACGCCGTCGTTCTCCTTCCCGGCTTTGTCGGCGACACCCCACCGTGCTTGGATCTCCGCCGACCTCTTCGTAGCAGCGCATGTGTCCTCTTCTTTCTTGAGGCAGCGGGCCTCTCTTTTCTTGAGTGCTTTCTGACTTTTCCGCTCCCTCTGTGCGGCTTTGTCCGCCTCTTGCTCTACCGCCCATTCGGCCTTGGCATCTTCAAATTCTTCCCACATAGGTGTGAGGTCGCGAGCGGCGATGAACTCGGCACGGCGGGATGCCATCGCTTCCCTACCATTTTGTGTGCGGTCGTGGGCGGCGAGGAACTCGGCACGGCGGGATGCCATCGCTGCCTTACCGGTTAGTGTGCGGCGTGCTGGCATGAACGATGCTTGGTGAGAGCTCTAGGGTGGAGTGGCCGAACAACCGTATAGTGCATTGGTTTGTCAAGAGCTCAAGGACAGAAGACGAAGGAAATTTGGATTCCCCTTCAATCCTTGTCATTTATTACCGAGTAAAATGCACTGGCGGTCATCGAATTAACTTGTCTTGATAGCTCACTTTGATCATTGTATACGAGATATGGTGATTATACGGCCACTGGCTCAGCGTATAGCTCCGTATTTGTCTGGTTGACTAGTCAAATAGTCCACATGCGCCTCATCAGCTCATGTTCTTTATCTATCTACAAGGGCCTACCTGTCAATGGAGAAAGAAATACTGTAAAAACCAAAATTATGCGTATGTGGGGAATCAAACCACAGACTCGTCGCTGCAACGCACCCTCGTCAGCCAAATGAAAATGAAATACTTCACGTCAGACACTCATGCTCACGTTGTCAAAGCATGCTAATGCATGCACATCGCCCTCTAAATCAAAGTCCTGCTCATGGCGCAACGCAAACGGCGAGCCCATCACATGCGCGCCTCGGCGGTGCCTGGCATTACTGTTTAGACATTTGATGGAGGCCTACGCGAACGTAGAGCATGTATTCACCTGGCTCAACACCAACGGTCATACTCGGAGCCCCTTGCTCATGCATACCGTCCATCACAACGACAATCTATAAAACAGCCTAGCTAGAGAGGGTACTATGGTACGGAGTATGTACTATCGTGAGCGACCAATCTTAGTGCCACTGCACACGAGTGTGTGTCTGATCGATTCGTCCATTATTCGTAAGTTATGCATGGTTGTGTGGTGTCTAATGGTGGTCGTCGAAGGCTAGCTGGCGACAAGAGCGGTTGTCAATACGTGTCGCATATGCTTCAAAGGCTCGTCTTCCATGAGTTCACTCTTTACCACCATGCCAGCATCTGACCTCCCTGGCCTACCGAAACCCCTTCCATCGCTAGCGCATGCTTCTTGCCTGAAATGGTCACCGTCTCTCCAGAACGTCAATGCCACATTCACCGGACTTAACTGCTGGTGCAATTGGTGTGTCACTAACATGCGGGTCAGATGCCCGTTGGGCCCACATGTCAGTAACCCAACACATCTGCAGTTAAGTCACTGAAGCAGCGTCCGCATTCACGCCCGACGAACCTACTCCAGCGCTAGTTGTCCATCCGTCTGCCACAGCTCATTGCCATTCGCCCGCTATATTAACTTGAGTCCCAGCTCCAAGCCATAGCCAAAGACCAACACTTATTCTCCTCTGGTCCCTTCCTTCTGTCGGCACCACTCCAACCATGGCCTCCTGGCGCTCCGAAGCTCTCTTGGACGTACTGTTGCAGGAGCAGACGAGGGACATCGGCGGCTCTGCTCCGGGCGTGCTCCAAAGCACTCTTCGACGTACTGTTGTAGGAGCAAATGAAGAAGATCGTCGGCACCCCCTGGCCGCCCTCCGCCTCCACGACCATGAAGTCGGCGCGCGTGCGCGGGCGCAGCCGGCAGCGAGGAAGAGTAGTACACGGTAGGTCGCTGCCGCTGTGGTCCCAGGAAGGCCACGGCTACTCCACTCAGTCGACGCCAAGCTTGGTAGGCTAAACATCAGCGTCCGATTAGCCGCTTGACGGTGATGTGGAGGCGGAAATCTTTAGAACCTTGTGCTCCGGAGGAGGAGGTTATTGAGGCAGATGAGGAGGAGGCAAAGGCAATGGCCGGCTTTCTCGGGTTCATGGCCGGACATGGTGGTCAGGCGCTGGCGATTGTTTAGATTAGGTTTACAGTAGGTTTTAGTACGGTTTGTGCGAAATGTGTAATGAATATCGTCCAATTTGTAGGAAAAGTTTTCGAAATGTACATAATTTCATCCGATTAATTTGAAATTTGCTTTGTTTGCACGAATTTCGTCCGGTTAGTTCATATAGTTGTCGAAAGGTATGTGGGCAGCATCGGATGGCATCCATCAGTGTCCTTGGGCAGATGCCGGTGTAAATTTGTGGGCCAGCGCTGGAGATGCCCTAACTATCATGCTATAATCGCTAACAGTGCTCCATTATTTGGCATGGAAAAGTTATCCCTCGATCAAAATCAGATCCACAGTGTTTCGAACTCCTCCCGCGTAAGAGTGTAAACTCTTGCTTATATAAAAATGGAGCAAGTGGACGGCACTGTAGCACGTCATATCACTCAAACTAGCCCGCCTAACGAGCGGGAAAGCACCTCCCTTGTCATTTTGTTCTTGATTTCTATCGATCGATCGCGCGAAAATGTTACGCTTCGCAAGTTCCAAAGGAAAAGGTGGCACACTTACGACTCGTATGCGTCGCACCCCCGACAGTCCGGCTCGCACGCCGCTCACTAGAGGGGACACACGTTGTCTTGCAATTTCACTGACATGTGGAACTATAATTGAATAAACCGTCGATAGCCGAAATCTAATCGCTCGGCGGGCGTCGGCTGAGAATAGAGAAATGGGGGAGGGAGAAGAGATCGCCCGCCCGCCGCGCACGAACTCCAAGAAATATATGGTGATAATGTGAGGTGGTCCATGTTGGAGTCCGGACCGCTTCCGGAGCC
>NC_041387.1:628516554-628529088 GCF_002162155.2 Triticum dicoccoides
CATGCTCCTGCGTACGTGTCTTGATTTGATTGGAACAAAATAAGGCGCGGCCCACCCCCTTAAAATCATGGGGAGATTATTAGATTAGAAAGACAAAAGGAAAAAAAGACATCCGTAGGATGAAGTGGAAGCATGGATGGGAGCATGGAGAGGGAGCAGGCAAGCCGGATCCGCTCTGACCGCCCTGGCCCCTCAAGACGCCAGCTGCCCGCCGCATGCATGCATAGTAAGTACTAAAAAACTGGGCTATAAGCCCGCTTATTTGGAGGAGAGAGAAGCATTGACAAAGTCAAGGAGTGGGATCTACAAGAGCCCGTCTCTACATGTGCTCCTAGGTATAAAAAAATAATTCTAAAAAAGGCATAAAAAACAATTGTGTCTAAAAAAGAAAGGTAAAAAACATTTGAGAGGAAATAGATAGAGAGAAAGTGAGAAAAAGTTGTAACCTTATAGCCAACCTTATAGTCAACAGTATGGTAGCATTACATGAGGAAGGAGGGAGTGGTGCACATGCCAAGTTCACTGGGCTGCCGTGTTTCACACTCCTCCGTCGTAATAGTGGAGACAATAGCTTTCATCAAAAATAAACAATGAATACTCGTTGCTCGTCCTCTATATCGGAAAGAATACTTTCATTCACTGACATGTGGGACGTCAACCATCCTGGTCCACCTGCCATGCAGAAAATTATCCTGGTCTACCCCGGTCGTATTGCAGGCCCAACCTTTCCCTCTGTAAGTTGTTCGGACAAAGGAACCATCATGACTTCGTTGAATTCCGCTTCTTCAAGAAAACTTACTGTACCCGCAATACTACTACCACACGCAAAGACTGGACGGCACTGTACCACGTCATATCACTGAAACACACTAGGCCAAACTAGCCCGCCTAGGTCGGGAGTACGTCTCTGCACTTCTATGATTTTGTGTTGTACATCTCTGTACTTTTACTACAATTTTCCTACCCTATGAACCAAATGAGGCCTGAATGTATCCGTGTCGACTATTGTCTGACCGATCGCTAAGCCTACAATTTTAGGAGCTAGGGCTATTGGTCGATCAACGACGGATAAGTATAAGCGTACCACGAGCTCATCAGCCCCAACGTTTCTCTTCGGTGAGTGTTTTGCAAGTACTATAGCTCGCACAGTAGCTAGCCTACTAACACCAGGAATCATCAAACAAGCCCTGCTGATATGATAAACAGTTCAAACTTACATCTAAGCATGCCATATATTACATCAAAAGCTAGTGAGGATACATCTGTTTCCATAACTCCGAGAGGGTTTGCATGATTCACTATCAAACAAAAGTAGCAATTACCGCCCACACAAGATAGTGCACTAGCCCTAAGATGGTTTGATAACACGCATCGTTCTGGTAATTAAACACAGGGCAATGCAAACTACCCTGAAGGATTAGCGCGACAAACTATTTCTTGTCATCGATCTCTCGGGCAATGACCACAGCACGGACAGTGGCATGGGAATCGATCTCTGGGGCGATGTCCATAGGATTGACCGCGACATCGGAATCGATCTCTGGGGCAATGTCCACAGGATGGACAGCGGCATTGGAATCGATCTCCGGGGCGATGCCAACAGGACGGACCGCGACATCGAAAACAATCTCTGGGGCGTTGTCCACGGGAGGGGCCGTGACATCGGAATCATCATGGACGTCCACCGGCACCTGCACAACCCTAACATATTAGCAAGCACATTGCAAATAGTCAAAAACCACAACTATGGTAATAAGCCATTATTTGTTACCTTGTGCAGCTCACCGGGGGATCTCATCCATCCGGGGGCCATCTCCTCGTCCTCGATGGGGGCCATCACCTTGCCAAGGGAATACTGCTTCTCAACGGCAACTATCTCCTCAAACTCGGCCTTGAGCCTCGCATAGGTGTCCATCAGAGTTTCTGGGATAGGCACGATGGGGCCCTTGCTGTTCTTCCAACTTTCTTTGAGGAGTTCATCCACAAACGTCGTCAACTCTTTGGCCAGTGCTTGTTTCGTGGAGTTCGTCGTCTCCATGGGTTGGCTCGCCAACATGGTCAACTCGTTGGTCAGTGCTCGCTTCCTGGAGATCGCTGTCTCCAGTGGGTTGTCCGCCGGCAACTCATTGCCTAGTGCTCTAGGATCCATCAATGAACTGACAAACAAAAAGCAATCGAAAGGAAACCACAATTGCAATGAAAACGGGAAAAGAATAGGATGTGAGAAACGGTCGGTGCTTCGCAAAAAGAAGATTCTTGGAATGAAAATATAGCAGCATAACTGATTGGCCCATCTTTCCTTCGTTGGTACAGAAGAAAAATGGCATAAGTGAGTAGCCTGGAGTGAGGTTTTCTTCAAGAAAGGGAAGAAAGGGCTTCAACGAGCGTTCCAGTGAAATGATGGTTGCTTCGTCCAGTCCAACTTGGAGGCCAGCTTACCACTGCTGGTAAAGGTGTGGGTTTTGTGATATGACGGGTCATGACGGCCACACCGGGGTGACAGGTGAGTCTCGACTGTAGCACCTCGCTGTGATTTGGTGGATGGCATGCAGGCCCGGATGCTTTGATGTCCCGCATGTAGATAGAGCGGCTAGTCATATAGGAGTGCTCAGTATTGTGCACCGCGACCAAGGCGGAGAGGAAAACGAGAGAACTACGTAATTAAAGCATGAGTTTAATTAGGGTAGTTTTGTAAAGTACGAGATACATTCCTCCAATCGCAAAATGCCTTGGTTCATGAGATTTGAGATTTGAGCCCCATAAACCGGAAGGGAGGGGGTACTGCACGCGATGTAGTCTAGTCACTTGTTGAAATCTCTAGAAAGGCAAGTACTCCTTTCTGGTTTACAGGGCTATACTACTCCCTCCGTCTAGGTGTGTAAGTCATCTTATGAAAACCAAATAGTCCCAAAACACTTAGGTGCGGTGCATTAACTTCTACCTTGTTTCTTGTTTCTTGACATATCAACCAATAAGAGATGAGAGGTGTGCATGCCTTTAATGACTTGAGACTACCAAACACGACATGCGGTGGCTAGTTCATTGCATGCAATGCTATTAATTAGCAAATAAACATTGGTGACCCCAGGAGGAAACGGTGCTAAGCGCGTGGACCTGTGCAGAATGAGTATCAACCAATGGATCGGATGATGGAGTTTAATTGTTAAACAATTCAATGAGGGAAGCTTAGCTACAAATTCAATGACTTACTCACCTAGACGGAGGGAGTAGCAAGTACTAGGACTACTACAATAGTGGGCTCAAATAGCAAACAGGCTCTCATGCAAGAGCCTGGCTACTATATGCATGCTCCAAGGCACCGCACCACGCGAGCATTCGCAACTGCCATGTTTGGGTTGCGCTTGGCTCTTCGCCTCTTCGAGAAGATGAACAATGATGTTACTCCTACTTCTACAGTATCGAATCCACTGCTGCATGTCCATCCACCTCGTGCGGGAGGGATAGCGTCTAGCAAAAGCTTCTACTTACTGCTCCTGCCTTTGCATCTATGACAGGTGGGACCAACAGGTGGTTTGCCCTCCTGTCATGCAGCCAAAGGCAGGTGCAATTAAGGCACCGGATCTCAGTCTGCGAGGGAGAGGGCGTTGTAGTAATCAAACTTCTCAGTCTTGTACGAGTTGACGCGACACATCAAAGCACTGCACTCGATATAAGTCTTTTTACACATTTCAAATGGACTACAACATACGGATGTATGTAGACATATTCTGCTTCGTATGTAGTCACTTGTTGCAATCTCTAAAAAGACCAATATTTGGAAACATAGGGAGTACAACGCATGGATGCATGCCGTGACTTTCCTTTTGATACTTGCATGTGTTGATTTGATGCACCTTGCCAAATTTTGACTATAAATTTAACTAACCAAATTTTCATGCATGTCTCAAAAATCTACGGGGCTGTTTGGATCGTGACTATGTTTGTCTTATGTTGCCACATTATTTTTCCCACACTTTCCACACTTGCCTAACTTGAGTTGCTCAAATTGTTAGACACACTTTGGCTTGCCTAAGCGAATCTTGCCACAATTTTTGTGTCTATGACATGTGGGGTTCACTGCTAATAAAAAAATTCTTGTCTTAGGTGTAGCTAATAAAAAAGACTTATATTTAGGAACGGGGGGAGTAGAAAATATAAATAATAATGCATGTTGGGGCAACCCACATTTCCGCTAATTTTAGCCGTGGGCTTGTTCACAATTTTTACGAGGGGGTGGTGTTCAATTAATGGAGGGACTTGTAGTACCAGACTTGAACGATACAAAGTGCAACCTGGCACACCGTAACACCACTTGGAACAAGCGGGCAGCTATCTCAAAACACAATCAACAACTAAAAAACCCGCGACCTGGCATGTAGTACACAATTTTAAACGATTGTTTTGATGGAGTGAAAAAGGAAAACTACCCCACTACGTATATATAGGTCGCAGCCTCCGCGCTTGCTTGCTAGGGTTGCTCTATTCACACATTCTCATCCGCTCCAGATCTAAACAAGATAGGGGTGGTAACACTGTCTTTCTCCCTTTAAAAAACACTGTCTTTCTATCCTCACCACTAGTTACAGATCTGGACGTATCCCCCTCCGCCGGTGAAGGGGAGGAGGGGCAGCGTTTAGGCCGTCATCGATAGTGAGGGAGGAGACCCACTGCAGGCCGCACTGTTATCTCTGGCGGAGCGCCGGCGTGGGAGGTCCTCCGATCCCTTCGTCATTGCCTGTGGGCGGATCCGGCCTCCCGCCGCCCACATATCCACATCCCGACGACCTTCAGGTATATCTTCGCTCGAAACCGCCTTAGCTCTACTTCCCCAGCTTGCTACATCACTGCATGTGCATCATTTTCTACCTCTCAGACTCTCTCGATCGGATGGTCCAATGTCACCTATTTTTCTTTTTCTATTGTTAGAGGTAAAGCTACTTCATGGAGTCGAATCTTGTACTCCCTCCGTCCGTAAATACTTGTCATTGAAATGGATGTATCTAGATGTATTTTAGTTCTAGACACATCCATTTTGATGACAAGTAATTCCGGACGGAGGGAGTACTTGGTTCAAACAAGAAATAAAGTGGGGGTGGGGGAATTTAGTATGTACATCGGACTTGGTACAAACAGGAAGGAAAAGGGGTGAAAGTAGTATAGACTGGTCATCCAACCGGTCTCTTGGTCAAAAAGGGAAATATAGGGGTAACGCTGTACACAGTGGTATGACCAGGACTAGATTTGCTATCCACACATAGGAGTATCTGGCTAGAGTGAACAAAAATGGGACCAACCCATATATGTTTCTTGGATGTTTGTTTCTCGGGGCAACAAACTATGAATCACCACTTTATGCCCCTGTTTAGGTACATGGTGATGGACTGCTGGTGCACCCACTATCCCATGCCCTTATACCAAATATTTAGCTGTTCTTAATCTAATGTCCCTGGTAAAAATGAAGCCATGCCACTGTTATAAGCCATGACAAGTTTGGCCAAATGTTTTTGCCTGTAATTGTTTGAGACTCTGAATGTTTCCTTTGTACCTTTTTGTGCAAACAGGGATATCTAATTCACCTGGTTGATGTTGTGACCTTTTGGTGCACTGCACAAAACTCTTCTTAAAAGAAGTGATTTTTGTGTTGTTTAACTGGAATGTCAAAATGGAACAGTCGGTTCATTTCGGTGGAACTGCACAAAGGGAGATATGTGTTCCAATCCTCATCATCCATATTGGCACCATAACGTTCCTTTATGTAAGAATGATATTTAATGCATGTGTTCATCTCTATTTTCTGACTGCCATGAGAAAATAATGTTATTTTTTACTAGTACACTTGTACTCCCTCACTGACAAAACCAATTATGAAATAGAAGGCCAATCATACTTGGTTTCACCAACTGGTGTGGAGAAAGAGAAACAGAGCACGAAGAGGAAGAAGAAGAATAAACAGTGCCAAGGCGATCTTGCCCAAGCTAGAGGCCTCAGTCTAGGCCATTCAAGGGCTCCGGCAACGACTACCTTACATGTGAGACGATCCTCCAGGGAGCCCTTCCACCTGCTGTCTCACTTAATTAATTAGGAGTACTTAAGTACCACTAATTTATTGCTGCCTAATTTTCCTGTCGGAGTTAAACAAATCTTTAGTAGGACCCTATGCTGAATCATGTACATGTGTATGTTTGTCTATGGAGGTTAATTATGTGGTGGAGCAAGGAGGGAATATTATTAGTGTCATGTAATAATAGTGCTATTGTTTTGCATGTCGATTTATTGCCATTGGTTCAATGAGGCAGTGTTTTGCGTATTGTCCATCATGAATTTGATGCTACTGTTAGAGTAATATGCTATTGTCTTCCTATCCTTTCTCACTAAGATAATGAAGGTTTCACCTTGTTCCTACTTGTGCAAACATGGATCATGTTGTGCCAATCATACATTTTAGTGGAACTACACAAGACAATACAATGAACTGTATCCCATCCAGTGCTTTAACTCTGCTGGAAGTTCTTGATAATCTTTCGATATAATCTCAGCACTGGTAAACAAGAGTGATTTCAACCATACATTTGAAGTGCACAAAAAATATATGCTATTGAGTGATTCTAGTGAGTGCTTTATCATCTCTTATGGGACTACATGAATAAGCTTTTTTTCTCAGGTTGGTACGGGCCTAAGGCCTTCATCCATATTAGTTTGTTGTCATCTCTATTTGTATCGTGCTACTGTCATGAGAAACTCCTTTATCTTTGCACGTTAAAGTTTTGCAACCTATGATAAATGGCAATGCTTTGAGTGTTGAGCTAATTGGCACTGATTAAATAAACTAATACCTCTCTTTAAGCAAGACTACTATGTTGCTAACTTTACCCATTAAGATAATGAGGGTGCTTCTATTTGTTACTGTATGTTCCATCAACTAGTCCCACTATTACAGTAATCCCACTCTCTCAATATATGTGCCAACAGGGATGCTCGATTTTGGTGGAACTGCACAAAAACTTTGGGTGCTTCATTGCCTCGACAGCTTCCGTCCTTTCCTGTTAGTCGCTAATCTCGGCTTGCTTTCTTCCTTCGCTGTCAGTCGCTTCGCTTATCTCGGCTTCCAGTCAAAGGAAATAGTAATTGATATGCTACCTCACACAGATTGGTACTGGTCTTTATCCTAATTATTGTGCTTGGCATGTATTGGTAATTTGGTATTGTGCTACTGTTTGCCGATTATATAAAGGAGTAACTTGGAGACTGAACTCGCAGACAAATCATTGCATTGGGTGATTTCAGTAGAACTGCACAAAATGATCAGATGAACAGATACTTATGTTGCTGCTATGTACTCCAAAGTTCACTCGGACAAGCATCAATGTTGACAAGAAGTGCCTATATTCATTCAGTATCAACCGACGCCAACCAGTTGTCAAACTCCCAAGTATTAGGAGAGTGAATGCCAAAAATATTGCTTGGCGCATAGCCCAGAAGAACACAATCCAGTCTTTGGTCCCAACTTGTGCCTTTTGGTTATCCGCAGATATGGTAGCAAACTGTATGGCATGGAGTCTAAAGATTCCAGACAAGTTGGTTGACGCATATATTCATCTGGCACTTAATCAGTCTGCACGCTAGGGATGCTCCATTTCAGTTGAACTACACAAAAAATTTGGGTGGTTCATTTTCTTAACTGCCTCCTTTCTCGTCTGCAATGTAGAATTTTGGCGAGCTACAGGAGCAAGATGTGCCAGTAAACTAGTTGGATGAAAGTAGTGGCCAAGTTGCTCAAACCTCGCTCGGCACGAGGCCACTATTTGAGGATAAACCTACAAGCAAAGTTCAGATTGTCTATGCTGCCTCTTATGTACTCGAAAGTTTACTCGTATAAGAATTAATTTTAGCAAGAAGTACCTCCGACTGAACACCATTTACCAGTCTATACCCTAGGCAATTAAAGTTCGTCCATGGATCATATTGGATGTGATCTCAATCATTTGGATGCATAAGCATACTGAACATGTGTATATCTGAATCTTTTTGTGAATTATGTATGAATATTGTCGTGTGATCTATCAATCATTTGGATGCATAGATATGCTGATCTTGTGTATATATGAATCTTTTAAGTTGTGGATAGTGAATGTCTGCAATGAATATGACCGTGTCCTATGAACCTGAGTTTGATACGAATGTTTACCTTTTCTGTTGTATTGGTGTGTGAACTTGTTAGTATGCCTACTGTGGGGTATGTGACGTGTGGGTGTCGACAGCACACCTTCTTCCCGAGAAGAATTGCACCTGCTTTGTTAGGGTAGCAACGGTGCATCAGCTCTTTTTAATCTTTTTATTACTCTGTCTTCCCCTCTCCCCCGCTCAACCCCTGTCGTAATGTTTTCGGCCTCAAAACAAACATAGTACTGCGTTGTTTTTGGGGCTTGATGAAAAATCAAGTGCTGGTTTCTGTAGGTTGGCCCGCCTAGAAAATGGGCTGCTGGTCCACCACAACGGACTGGGAGGCAAAAAATACAAGTTGTATGGTGCATAGGCAAGTAAAAAAACACTATCAAGAGCCATCCACTGAAGAAAAAAATCGCTCCTCATGTGCTTCTTCAGTCATGCCGCCGGCCCCCTCTTTAATCCAGTTCGCTAGGGGTCTGGTATCATTTTTTCCAGAGGGCGAACAAGTATCAGCTAGGCCTAGGTTTTGTATTTTAACATGCGTAGCCCACGACATACGGAGACAGTGGTTTCAACTTATTTTTTGAGGTCCATACCTGCCTATGGGCTTCTTCTTAAAGATCGGCAGCCCAATGTATTTTTTTTTTTAATAAAACGCAGGTCTCTGTTCTATTTATCTATATATAAGAATAATAATGCTATGTGCAATTTATGTTTTCCCTTTTAACCACATTATATATATTTATATTATTATTATAATTGTATATTTTATAGAGACTTATATATACATTATAAAAACATCCCACATGTTATTAACTTATAAAATTAATGTTTAACAGAAGTTGGCAAGGAAAATCATGGTTGTTTTTGACTCACAGACAAGGAAAATCCTGGTGATTGCATACAAAAGCTTGCGAAGATTTTAGGGGCCAATTTAATAATAATGCGCTCATTTTTATTTTGAGCAATAACTCGCTAATTTGTTAATTATATATATAATGTGCCTCTCTGGTTTATTCTTTGATATTAATTGCTCCTTCTAACATAATATTATATATATATAACGAGCCCAGCTAATTCGTGTATTTCAAGGAAGTGCAAATGGGTCGAGATTTCTTAGAAAATATAAATGGGCCTGATTGACGCGAAATTATTTGTTCACCCAGCCCAGCAAATGGACTGTACATTCTAGAAAACACGCGTTAAATATATGCCACACTTTTGCAGGCTGACATGTGGGCCAATAGGTCGAAGTCTACGTAGGGCGTTGTCAACTTGGTCAACAAATGATTGTGACATCCACATCCATTGGATTTATATCCAACGGCTGGCATGCACCTTCAATCTCTCGTCTTCTTCCTCCAGCATCGTCGAGACCGCCTGGTCCGGCCTCCGGCGGCTAGCAGCTCTACTTAGCACGCATCGCTGCGAAGCGCTACCCCACCGCCGGCCAGGCTATCCCTCCACCCCTCCACACCTCTTGTTATTCTCCACCGACTGCAGCCCCACGCCGCACCAGAACCAGCTATAACCCTTCTCCTCCTCTCAATCTGTGACTGCACTGCCGCGTATTCCCATCTCCGAGTCGTTCCCGTCCGGGGCCTCGTCGTCGTCCACCGCCTCGCTGCGCTCAGTGCGGCGTGGTCATTAGACGAGAGTCGTAGGAAGAGGACTGTACATGGAGAGCCTGACGGCTGGGACCCACGAGGTGCATGGTCGCACACAAGGAAAGTTCCTCCTTATTAAGCTGAAAAAATGTTTCCTCCACCTGACAGCTGGGAACCACCGGCTGTATCTTTGCACGGAAGGAAGTGCCTCCTTGTTTTGCGAAAAAAATTATTCATCCAGTTGACAGCGGGGACCCGTAAGATTTGGTGGCTGACTTGTGGGCCTACTAAGCGGACGTGTACGCAGGGCTTTGTCAACTTAATCAACAAATGATTCTATCAGCTAGACCGTTGGATGTTAATCCAATAGCCATGCTCCTTCTTCAGCCTCTGTTCTTGCTCCTCTCTCCCGTGGGAGGCACCACGGTTGTGCTGCCGCGCACCCGAACCAGTCAAGTTTCCCACTCCTCTCCATGTGCGACTCCACTGCCCCGTCTTCTCCATCTCCGAGTCATTCCAGTCTGGGGCCTCACCATCGTCCATCGGCCTTGGTGTGCTCGGCATGGTGTGGTCAACGTGGTCAACAACCGAGAGTCATCAGAAGATGACTGTGCGTGAGAGGCTGACAGTGGGGACGCACCACGCCCATGGACGCCTGCATGCAACGGAACGCGGCGTGGTCAAGGAACGACTTCCATCGGAAGTGTACTGTACGTGGAGAGGCTGACAGCTGGGTCCACAGCCGCAGCAAGGAAGTGCCTCCTATTACGCGGAAAATAATGATTCCTCCACCTGATAGTAGGGACCCACTAGACAGGCCACCGTATTATGCGAAAAAAAGTTCCCCCCTGAATGCTGGGATCCACTTGATGGGCCACTGTATTTCGTGAAAAAAAGTTCCCCCGCTGTCAGCTCGGACCCACCGGAAGTGCCTCCTTATTAAGCAGAAAAAAATGAATACTCCCCCTGCTAGCTGGGACCCACCTTGGTGGGAGGCTGACTTGTGGGCCTACTAAGTTGACGGGGACGGAGGGCTTTGTCAACTTAGTCAATATGAACGATTCTAGCTCCAGTGATCGTACGATGTCCATCCAACGGTTGTAGTGCTTCTTCAACCTCTGGTCTTCTTGCTCCATCCGCCCAAAGTAGCGCCGGTCGTGTCGCGTGCTCCTGCCTCTCGTGGCTGGCTGTGATGCCGTGGAGGCCTCACCGCCCCCTACTACTCCCGCTGCTGGTCAGGCCATCCCTCTACTCACCCACACCCCCTGTTATTCTGCGGCGACGGCAGCCTCACACTGCAGCTCAACGAGTGAACCCTCA
The DNA here is from genome assembly GCF_002162155.2 of Triticum dicoccoides. Lineage (NCBI taxonomy): Eukaryota > Viridiplantae > Streptophyta > Magnoliopsida > Poales > Poaceae > Triticum > Triticum dicoccoides. The sequence continues at coordinate 628,527,648 of NC_041387.1, forward strand.
TACTCCTCTACGCGCGGGCATCCACTGTCGCGTCTTCCCCGGCTCCGTGTCGTTCCCTTCCTAGGCCTCGCCGTCATCCACCGCCCTGGTGCTCTCGGCGCGGCGTGGTCAACATGGTCAAGGAACGATTTCCATCGGAAGAGTACTGTACGTGGAGAGACTGACAGCTGGGTCCACGGCGGCCGCGAGGAAGTGCCTCCTTGTAACGCGCAAAATAATTATTCCTCCACCTGACAGCAGGGACCCACCAGACGGGCCACCTTATTTCGCGAAAAAACGTTTCCCCCCTGACTGCTGGGACCCACCAGCTACATCTTCGCACGCAAGGAAGTGCGTCCGGGCAAAAAAACGATTCACCCCCCTGACTGCTGGGACTCACTAGCTACATCTTCGCACACAAGGAAGTGCCTGACAGTCGGGACCCACCTGGTCGAAGCATATGTAGTGTTGTCATTCTGGTTGCGAACGTGTATGTACATACTGGTCGATGTAGAGGCACGCACGTGTCTTAGTAGAGGAGCGCACGTGTCGTAGTAGAGGCACGCACGTAGCATGTACACTTACATACAGCGGCCAGTGTGCAAGAAAGAAAATACGACCACGTACGTACATATGGGCGGGGTCTCGAACGCCTACTCGCGCATACGTACGGCCAAGGCTCGTGTACATGGCTAGGTCAGAACGGAGAAACAGCGTCATCGTCGTGTTCATGGGGAACCAACCGGATGGGTCGGAACAGAATGCATCGTCGTGTTCATCGGGAGGACTTGGATGGAACAGGCGATGGAAACGAGGCCAGGCGTACTGCACAACGGAGGAAACGGCCTTGTGTTCGACCGGCCATGTTCGAAACAGGATCCTGTTCTTCAGGAGGGGTCTGGCATACCGCAAAATGGAGGAAACGGACCTCCTACGGTCGAAACTGGGGTCCTGTTGATCAGGAGGGGTGTGGTGTACCGCAAAACAGATGAAACGGACTTGTATTGGAGCGCTACAGTCGAAACGGGGGTTTTGTTCATCGAGAGGGGTGTGGCGTACCGCAAAACGGGACTCCACGGGATATTGTTCATCTCCACCGTCGACCTCCTCCAGCCTCCACGGGCTACTGTTCATCCACTGTCGACCCCCTCCATCCCCCAACTACGAATGTTCATCCACGGGCTCCTGTTCATCCAGCCTCCACCACGCGCTACTCCACCGGCTACTGTTCAACCACCCCTCTCCACGGGCTCTTCTTCAACCACCCCTCCACGGGCTACTGTTCATTCACCCCTCCACCGTCTACTGTTCATCCAACCCTCAACGGGGCCATCCTCTTTATCCAGCCCTCCACGGGGTCCTGTTCATCCAGCCCCAACCGGCTCGATCAATCGGGGTCCTGTTCATCCAGAGGCAACACCACGGGTCATGTTCATCCGCCCCCACTACTCACTGTTCATCC
>NC_041387.1:628529578-628546341 GCF_002162155.2 Triticum dicoccoides
GCAACACTCACTATTCATCCAAACCCCCCTGCAACGCTCACTGTTCATCTAGAGGCAGCATCAATCGGCTTCAGTTAGCAGCAGTACCGAAGGAATCGCTCGATCGCTCGGATTCAGTAACGCGTAGCCTGCAGTGCAATCGCTCGGGTTCAGTTAGAGCCCAACGCCTCGCTCGGGTTCAGTTAGAGCCAACGTCTCGCACACACGTGCGTACGTGTACGAGAGAAACACGCATCGCTCGGCCCCCAACACCCACCGTAACCGGGAACTCCCCGAAATTTTCCTCGCCCTCGCTGCTACACGGTTTTTTCCGTCATGGACGGCCCAAAGAATGTCATGCAGCTGGGTCTGCGGCCGGCCCAGGATGAAAAGCCCATTTTATATCATGATTTTTTGTCATAGAAGTAGGATCCCGCCACATCTATGATGATACCAGGTTTTGTCACAAATGTCGTCATATAAGTGTCATAAGTATGACAGAATTTTTTTCGTTCGGCCCAAAATGTCACGGATGTGTCTTTTTTTGTAGTGTATATATGTCCATATACCCCGAAAACATCCAGGAGCACAATAGATCGGGAGTTCTGCCGCCGCAAGACTTTGTAGCCACCAAAAACCAATTGGGATCCTGTTCCGGCACCCTGTCGGAGGGGGGATCCCTCACCGGTGGCCATGTTCATCATCCCGGCGCTCTCCATGACAAGGAGGGAGTAGTTCACCCTCGGGGCTGATGGTATGTACCAGTAGCTATGTGTTTGATCTCTCTCTCTCTCTCTCTCTCTCTCTCTCTCGTGTTCTCTCTATGGCATGATCTTGATGTAACGCGAGCTTTGCTATTATAGTTGGATCTTATGATGTTTCTCCCCCTCTACTCTCTTGTAATGGATTGAGTTTTCCCTTTGAAGTTATCTTATCGGATTGAGTCTTTAAGGATTTTTGAGAACACTTGATCTATGTCTTGCATGTGCTCAAGCTAGGGGATGCCCAAGGCACCCCAAGATAATATTCTAAGAAGTCTCAAGCACCTAAGTTTGGGGATGCCCCGGTAGGCATCCCACCTCTCTTCTTCAACAATTATCGGTTAGTATCGGTTGAACCTAAGTTTTTGCTTCTTCACATGATGAGTGCTATCCTTGAAATGTCATTTTGTTTTGTTTTGCTTGCTGTTTGAATAAAATACCAAGATCTGAAATACTTAAATGAGATAGAGTCCTCACATAGCTACATAATTATTTAACTACTCATTTATCTTCACTTATATTTTTTGGAAGTAGTTTGTCATTTACTCATGTGCTTCACTTATATCCTATGAGTAAATGGTTGAATGATTTGAATATCATAAATCTGTAATTATATATGTTTCATATGGTTATCCCATGGGGAGTAATGACTTCACATATAAGAAGTAGAGGTGGTAAATTTATTGAAGGTTAGCAAACATTATACTGGTCACTTGAAAAATTCATGAAAGAATGTTGAAGGAAGAGATATTTCACATATAAATATACTATCTTGGACATATTCTATGATTGTGAGCCCCATTAATTATTTTAAAACCTGAGCAAATTAGTTAAAGTTGGACAAGGAAGACAACATAATGAGTTATGCTTGGGTATATTTGTATAGAAGTTATATTGTTATGGATCGACTTCTTTCGCCTATATATGTCCATATACCCCGAAAACATCCATGAGCACAATAGATCGGAAGTTCCACCGTCGCAAGCCTCTGTAGCCACCAAAAACCAATCGGGACCCTGTTCCGGCACCCTGCCGGAGGGGGGATCCCTCACCGATGGCCATCTACATCATCCCGGCGCTCTCCATGACGAGGAGGGAATAGTTCACCCTCGGGGCTGAGGGTATGTACCAGTAGCTATGTGTTTGATCTCTCTCTCTCTCTCTCTCTCTCTCTCTCTCTCTCTCTCTCTCTCGTGTTCTTGAGATGATCTTGATGTATCGCGAGCTTTGCTATTATAGTTGGATCTTATGATGTTTCTCCCCCTCTACTCTCTTGTAATGGATTGAGTTTTCCCTTTGAAGTTATCTTATCGGATTGAGTCTTTAAGGATTTGAGAACACTTGATGTATGTCTTGCATGTGCTTATCTGTGGTGGCAATGGGATATTCATGTGATCTACTTGATGTATGTTTTTGTGATCAACTTGCGGGTTTTGTGACCTTGTGAACTTATGCATAGGGGTTGGCACATGTTTACGTCTTGACTCTCCGGTAGAAACTTTGGGGCACTCTTTGAAGTTCTTTGTGTTGGTTGAATAGATGAATCTGAGATTGTGTGATGCATATCTTATAATCATACCCACGGATACTTGAGGTGACGTTGGAGTATCTAGGTGACATTAGGGTTTTGGTTGATTTTTATCTTAAGGTGTTATTCTAGTACGAATTCTATGATAGATCGAACGGAAAGAATAGCTTCGTGTTATTTTACTATGGACTCTTGAATAGATCGATCAGAAAGGATAACTTTGAGGTTGTTTCGTACCCTACAATAATCTCTTTTTTTGTTCTCTGCTATTAGTGACTTTGGAGTGACTCTTTGTTGCATGTTGAGGGATAGTTATATGATCCAGTTATGTTATTATTGTTGAGAGAACTTGCACTAGTGAAAGTATGAACCCTAGGCCTTGTTTCCTAGCATTGAAATACCGTTTACGCTCACTTTTATGATTAGTTACCTTGCTGTTTTTATAATTTAAGATTACAAAAACCTATATCTATCATCCATATTGCACTTGTATCACCATCTCTTCGCTGAACTAGTGTACCTATACAATTTACCATTGTATTGGGTGTGTCGGGGACACAAGAGACTCTTTGTTATTTGGTTGCAGGGTCGTTTGAGAGAGACCATCTTCATCCTACGCCTTCCACGGATTGATAAACCTTAGGTCATCCTCTTGAGGGAAATTTGCTACTGTCCTACAAACCTCTGCACTTGGAGGCCCAACAACGTCTACAAGAAGAAGGTTGTGTAGTAGACATCAAGCTCTTTTCTGGCGCCATTGCCGGGGAGGTGAGTGCTTGAAGGTATATCTTTAGATCTTGCAATCGAATCTTTTTGTTTCTTGTTTTATCACTAGTTTAGTCTATAAAAGAAAACTACAAAAAAATGGAATTGAGTTTGTCTCATACGCTTCATCTTTTTAATATCTTTCATGAGAATGATGGTAAGGAACATTGTGCTCAAGTGCTAGAAGAAGAAGTCTATAAAATGTTTGGCACTAAATCTTTGAATGAAGAGCATGATTGCAATGTTGTTAGTATGAACTCTTTGAATATCCATGGCACTAGTGATGATTGCACTAGTCATGATGAAAATGTCTCATAAGCATGTCAACTTTTGTGGAATACATAGAGCTTGAAAGTACACACCAAATAGGGAAGATAGATTTTGAAAGAGGCATAAGTATTTGGAAACTAAATGGTTGCAAGAAAGGCTAGATGATTGTGCTGAAAGATTCAATATTTATCGCCATCCTTGTGAACTTTGCAATGAACATGGTCATTTAAAGCTCCAATGCTATTTGTTTCATGATCAAATCATGTCCAAAAATTGTGATAACTTGATTATCCTTGAGCATCATAAAGAGCTTAGTCTTCTTTTGGGGTATGAAGAAATGAAACGTATAACTGAGGGTATTCCAAAATTTAATCTTGATAGATTTCTTGATTCTGATCTAGAAGAAATTTTTATGTATTGTATGGTGAATTGCATTGAAAATCCTTATATTTCCAATTACATAAAAACAAGAAAACAAATAGAAGATGAAGAGAATACTAATGAAAGGGAAGAGACTTCCCAATATCCTCCTATTATTTCTTATGATGAATCAGGTACGAGGAGGAGCTTTCTATTCAACCAATCTCATTAATAAGGAGCTAAAAAAAGAGGGTTAAACCCACACATGATGTGAATAAGAAAAAGAGAAGACGGAGAAGCAAAAGTAGAAATGTATCCCTCCCAAATGATGTTGCTCCTATTACTTATTGTGATGATGATAATTGCTATACCATTGGTGCTATCCATGCTATTAATGATGAGAGTGATTATGCTTATGATATGAAAAGGCCCAAGCTTGGGTATGCTATGTTTGATGAGAATGACATGTTTGAGAATATATTTACTGCAATTAATGTTTGTCCCAAGCTTGGGGATGCTATGTTTAATTAAGATAATATTTTTAGCCTCCCAAGTTTTGATGAGCAAATTTATTATGATGATAGCATGCCTCCTACTTATGATGATTATATTGATGAAAGTGGGTTTGGAAGAGTGTCAACTTTAGGGAGCAATGATCCCACTATTTTGGTGGATGTTGAATCTTATTGTGATAAATATGAAAGTGTATTTGGAGAGGTCATGACTTTATTTAGTGATGAATCCACTATTTTGGAAGAGGTTTCAACTGATTATGATGAGAACAAAGTTGCTACTTATGATGATTATCGTGATGAAACTTATGCTATAAAAAGTAGGGATGATTATATGTATAAAACTTGTCATGATTATGATTACCCTTTTTCTGAACATTACTCTTTTAATATGGAAACAATTTATAGTATTCGAGTTTCTTATGATACTCCCACTATTCCGAATAAGAAGAATTTTGCTTATGTGGAGAGTAATAAAATCTCTATGCTTGTAAACCATGAAAAGAATGCTTTATGTGATGATAAGATTGTTGAATTCATTCATGATGCTAATGAAAATTATTATGAGGGAGGAACACATGCTTGTAGGAATTGCAATAATATCAAGTTTCCTCTCTATGTGCTTAAAATTTTAAAGTTGTGCTTGTTTTGCCTTCCGATGCTAGTTGATTATTGTTCCCATAAGTTGTTTGCTCACAAAATCCCTATGAATAGGAAGTGGGTTAGACTTAAATGTGCTAGTCATATTCCTCATGATGCTCTCTTTATGTTTCAATTCTTATCCTTTATGTGAGCATCATTGAAATCATCATGCCTAGCTAGGGGCATTAAACGATAGCGCTTGTTGGGAGGCAACCCAACTTTATTTCTGTTCTTAGATTTTTTATCCTGTTTAGTAATAAATAATTCATCTATCCTCTGGTTAGATGTGGTTTTATATTTTAATTAGTGTTTGTGCCAAGTAGAACCTTTGGGAAGACTTGGGTGAAGTCTTTATGATCTTGCTGTAAAAAACAGAAACTTTTGCACTCACGAGATTAGCTGTCATTTTTTACTGGAGAGTCCTTTTAGGTCGATTCTTTTTTCATATGATTAATATACAAATTACTCACCTTAACCAATTTATTTCATAATTGTTGTAGTTCCATAAGTATACGTTTGATACAGGTTACTACAGACTGTTCTGTTTTTGACAGATTCTGTTTTCTATGTGTTGTTTGCTTATTTTGATGAATCTATGAGTTGTATTGGAGGGTATGAACCATAGATAAGTTGGAATTAAGTAGGTATTACACTAATATGAATTTATAATGAGTTCACAACAGTACCTAAGTGGTGGTTTTATGTTCTTATACTAACGGAGCTTACGAGTTTTCTGTTAAGTTTTGTGTTGTGAAGTTTTCAAGTTTTGTGTAAAGATTCGATGGACTATGGAGTAAAAAGTGGAAATAGCCTAATCTTGGGGATTCCCAAGGCACCCCAAGGTAATATTCAAGGACAACCAAGAGCCTAAGCTTTGGGATGCCCCGGAAGGCATCCCCTCTTCCGTCTTCGTTCATCGGTAACTTTACTTGGAGCTATATTTTTATTCACCACATGATATGTGTTTTGCTCGGAGCGTCATTTTATTTTGTTAATATTTGATTGTTGTTATTTAGAATAGTATTTTGCATCTATATTTTCAATAAAAATGTCAAGGATAGCCTTTACCATGCTTATTTTGCAAGTATACATGTTGCTGTTTCAAAACAGAAAGTTTACCGCTGTTGCAAAAATTCCCTAGAAAAGTAAGAGAATGATATAATATTGAAACTTTTTGCATATTGAGATCTGATAAATCTTCTACAGTGTAATGTTTTTCTCATAATTTTTGGAGTTAGGTAAGTATGATGAATCTTGCATTCTTTACAGACTATACTGTTTTGGCAGAATGCTGTTATGTTTGCATGGTTTGCATATGTTTGCTTGCTTAATGATTATATTTGAGGATAGGAGTATTAAATATGCAGAGACATTTAGTATGCAATGTTGAATAACAATTTTAGTGATTTGTTACAGTATAGAATGATAAGGTTTTTGCATTGGTTTATACTAACTTATCTTACGAGTTCTTATTGAGTTTTGTGTGGGTGAAGTTTTTGAGATTTAGGAAAACCGTGATATGAGAGGAATTAAGGAGACACAAAAACTCAAGTAGGGGATGCCCAAGGCACCCCCAAGATAATATTCTAAGGAGTCTCTGATACATCTCCGTCGTATCTACTTTTCCAAACACTTTTGCCCTTGTTTTGGACTCTAACTTGCATGATTTGAATGGAACTAACCTGGACTGACGCTATTTTCAGCAGAACTGCCATGGTGTTATTTTTGTGCAGAAATAAAAGTTCTCGAAATGACCTAAAACTCCATGAAAGTTATTTTTTGAATTAATAAAAAATACTCGTGAAAGAATCAAGGCTAGGGGGGCCCACACCCTGTCCACGAGGGTGGGGGCGCCCCCCTAGGGCGCGACCCCCTGCCTCGTGGGCCCCCTGGTGCTCCACCGACCTCAACTCCAACTCCATATATTCACGTTTGGGGAGAAAAATCAGAGAGAAAGAATTATCGTGTTTTACGATACGGAGCTGCCGCCAAGCCCTAAACCCTCTCGGGAGGGCTGATCTGGAGTCCGTTCAGGGCTCCGGAGAGAGGTATCTGTCGCCGTCGTCATCATCAACCATCCTCCATCACCAATTTCATGATGCTCACCGCTGTGCGTGAGTAATTCCATCACAGGCTTGCTGGACGGTGATGGGTTGGATGAGATTTACCATGTAATTGAGTTAGTTTTGTTAGGGTTTGATCCCTAGTATCCACTATGTTCTGAGATTGATGTTGCTATGACTTTGCTATGCTTAATGCTTGTCACTAGGGCCCGAGTGTCATGATTTCAGATCTGAAACTATTATGTTTTCATGAATATATGTGAGTTCTTGATCCTATCTTGCAAGTCTATAGTCACCAATTATGTGTTATGATCCATTAACCTTGAAGTGACAATAATTGGGATACTTACCGGTGACGACCGTAGTTTGAGGAGTTCATGTATTCACTAAGTGTTAATGCTTTGGTCCGGTACTCTATTAAAAGGAGGCCTTAATATCCCTTAGTTTCCAATAGGACCCTGCTGCCATAGGAGGGTAGGACAAAATATGTCATGCAAGTTCTTTTCCATAAGCACGCATGACTATATTCGGAATACATGCCTACATTATATTGATGAACTGGAGCTAGTTCTGTGTCACCCTATGTTATAACTATTGAATGAGGAATCGCATCCGACATAATTATCCATCACCTATCCAATGCCTACGAGCTTTTCACAAATTGTTCTTTGCTTAATTACTTTGTCGCTGCCACTGTTACAATTACTACAAAACTGCTACTGTTATTGTTACTTCCATACTACTTTGCTACCGAATACTTTGCTGCAGTTACTAAGTTATCCAGGTGTGGTTGAATTGACAACTCAACTGCTAATACTTGAGAATATTCTTTGGCTCCCCTTGTGTCGAATCAATAAATTTGGGTTGAATACTCTACCCTCGAAAACTGTTGCGATCCCCTATACTTTCGGGTTATCAAGACTATTTTCTGGCGCCGTTGCCGGGGAGCATAGCTCTATTCCTTGAGTCATTTGGGATTTATATCTGCTGATCACTATGAAGAACTTAAAAGATAAAAGAACTAAAATTTATCCCTCAACTACGAGGGGAGGTAAGGAACTGCCATCTAGCTCTACACTTGATTCTCCTTCCGTTATGAGTAAACGTGCGACACCTAAACCTGCTTCTGCTATTAATTCTGATATGTTACATGTTATTGATGATGCCACTTCTGCTATGCATGATACTTATGATGAAACTACATCTATGCTTGATACTACTGTGCCATTAGGTGAATTTCTTGATGAACAACTTGCTAGGGCTAGGGAGAATGAAATTATTGAAACTGATAATATTGATGATAGTGATGATGAAGGTTCTCCCCCTAAATATGAATTGTCTGTTGTTCCTGAGGGTTATTGAGGGAGTCCTGGGTTAGGGGGTGTCCGGATGGCCGGACTATGACCTTTGGCCGGACTCCCGGACTATGAAGATGCAAGATTGAAGACTTCGTCCCGTGTCCGGATAGGACTTTCCTTGGCGTGGAAGGCAAGCTTGGTGGTATGATATGAAGATCTCCTCCCGTTGTAACCGACTCTATGTAACCCTAGCCCTCTCCGGTGTCTATATAAACCGGAGAGATTTAGTCCGTAGGACGAACAACAATCATACCATAGGCTAGCTTCTAGGGTTTAGCCTCTCTGATCTCGTGGTAGATCAATACTTGTACTACCCATATCATCAATATTAATCAAGCAGGAGTAGGGTTTTACCTCCATCGAGAGGGCCCGAACCTGGGTAAAAACATCGTGTCCCTTGTCTCCTATTACCATCCGCCTAGACACACAGTTCGGGACCCCCTACCCGAGATCCGCCGGTTTTGACACCGACATTGGTACTTTCATTGAGAGTTTCTCTGTGTCGTCACATTTAGGCCCGATGGCTTCTACGACCATCAACCACAATGCGGTCCAGGGTGAGACTTTTCTCCCCGGACAGATCTTCGTATTCGGCGGCTTTGCACTGCGGGCCAATTTGCTTGGCCATTTGGAGCAGATCGAAAGCTACGCCCCTGGCCATCAGGTCAGGTTTGGAAGCTTAAACTACACGGCCGACATCCGCGGGGACTCGATCTTCGACGGATTCGAGCCACGGTCGTGTGCGCCGCACTGTCATGATGGGCATGATCTAGCTCTGCCGCCGGACAACGCCTAGAGTGCCGCTCAGGTGCCCGCTCCGACCATTAGCTCGGAGCCGGCTACGCCAATCGGGGACGGACGGTTGGACGCCACCCTAGGAGCCGCAATCTCTACGGCGATAGAGTCAAATACCAGCCTAGTCCTTTGCGAGGCCTATGACTCCAAGGTGTCGGACTCCGCTCCAAACTCCGAATCTTCCGCGCCCCTTCCGGTCGAACCCGATTGGGCTCCGATCATGGAGTTCACCGCCGTTGACGTCTTTCAGCACTCGCCCTTTGGCGATATCCTGAATTCACTAAAGTATCTCTCTTTGTCAGGAGAGCCCTAGCCGGACTACGGCCAGCGTGGTTGGGATGCGGACGATGAAGAAATTCGAAACCCACCCACCACCCACTTTGTAGCCATTGTCAACGATCTAACCGACATGCTCGACTTCGACTCCGAAGACATCGACGGTATGGACGCCGATGAAGGAGACGACCAAGAACCAGCACCTATAGGGCACTGGAAAGCCACCTCGTCATATGACATATACATGGTGGACACCCCCAAAGCAGGGGATGTCGATGAAAAAACGGAGGACGACCCCTCCAAGAAGCAACCCAAGCGCCAGCGTCAGCGGCGCCGCTCTAAATCCCGCCAAAGCAAAAATGGCGAGTCTGGCACTGGAGACAACAACACCCCGGACAACGCCGAAGACAACCCCCTCTAGCAGGATTCAGCGCAGGAGGAAGAAGGAGCCAGCCCTCACGAGAGAGCTGCGGACAGGATGGTCGAGGACGACAATTATATGCCTCCCTCCAAAGACGAAGCAAGCCTCGACGACGACGAATTTGTCATGCCAGAGGATCCCGTCGAACAAGAGCGTTTCGAACACAGGCTTATAGCCACGGCAAGCAGCCTCAAGAAAAAACAGCAGCAGCTTAGAGCTGACCACGACTTGCTAGCCGACAGATGGACTGAAGTCCTGGCGGCCGAAGAGTATAAACTCGAACGCCCCTCCAAGAGCTACCCAAAGCGCAGGCTGCTACCCCAACTAGAGGAGGAAGCAACTAAACCTACATCATCAGCGTACGATGCACCCGATCGGCCACCCCGCGGCCGCGACAGAGAGGCCTTTCGGCCCTCGACCTAAGCCGCAGCCCGGCGCCGCTCAAAAAATACCAGAGCACGGGGAGACGCAACAGACCTGCAAGACATATTGGAGAATAAGGCAAGGCAAACAAGATCGATCTACGGATCGCGTGGGCGCCCCACGTCACGTGACGATAACCGTCACGCCGGATATGATAAATACGGCCAGGCCAAACACAACAGACAAAGCTCATCCGAGCTGCGTCGTGATATAGCCCAGTACAGGGGCGCCGCACACCCCCTATGTTTTACCGACGAGGTACTGGATCATGAATTTCCAGCGGGATTCAAGCCCGTAAACATAGAAGCATACGACGGAACAACAGACCCTGGAGTCTGGATCGAGGATTATATCCTCCATATACACATGGCCAGAGGAGATGACCTTCACGACATAAAATACTTACCCCTTAAGCTCAAAGGGCCAGCCAGGCATTGGCTTAAAAGCCTCCCCGAAAACACCATGGGAAGCTGGGAAGAGCTCGAGGATGCTTTCCGGGCAAATTTTCAAGGGACCTCTGTCCGACCCCCGGATGCAGGCGATCTGAGTCATATAACTCAACAACCCGGAGAGTCAGCCCGGAAACTCTGGAACAGATTTCTTACTAAAAAGAATGAGATAGTCGACTTTCCGGACGCCGAAGCCCTAGCAGCTTTCAAACATAGCGTCCGAGACGAATGGCTTGCCAGACACCTTGGCCAAGAAAAGCCAAGAACAATGGCCGCATTAACAAGCCTCATGACCCGCTTTTGCGCAGGAGAGGATAGCTGATTGGCAAGAAGCAGCACTAGCGACCCGAATACATCCGAACTCAGAGATGGAAACGGGAAACCGCGCCGTAACAAAGAACAGCGCCGAATCAAGGACAACAGCCCGATGAGCACGGCAGTCAATGCTGGATTCAAAAGCTCTTGGCAAAATCAGAAAAAGCCGCCCCCAAAGATGACAGGGACGAGCTATCTAACCTCAACAAAATCTTGGACAAAATATGTCAAATCCATAGTACTCCCGGGAGACCTGCAAACCACACCCACACAGATTGTTGGGTCTTCTAGCAGTCCGGCAAACTCAACGCCGAAAACAAGGGGCTCGACACACCAAGCAAGGATGACGACGCACCCCACAAGCAGAACACCGGAGAACAAAAGAAGTTCCCACAAGAAGTCAAAACAGTAAATTCACTTCAGGTGACAAAAGGGAAAAACAGAACGGCGCCTATGAAGATACGCGCCATACAGCCCGCCCCAGAGGAGCACCGCCACTGGTTGTTACAACCAATCACCTTCGATCATCAGGATTACTCCAGAGGTATCCGGAACGCAGGCTGGACTGCCTTGGTCTTGGATCCGATTATTGACGGACTCCAATTTATACAAGTCCTAATGGACGGCGGCAGTGACCTAAACCTGTTATATCAGGACACAATCTGCAAACTAGGGGTAAACCCAGCAACAATTCGCCATGGAAACACTTCCTTTCAAGGAATCACGCCGGGCCTAGTTACCTAGAGTATGGGTTCCCTTTCGTTAGAAGTCATGTTCGGCTCACCCGACAGCTTCCGAAGCGAAAAGCTAACCTTCCACATCGCCCCATTCATAAGTCGCTATCAAGCGCTACTAGGACATGAAGCTTTCGCCCGCTTTAACGAAATACCGCATTATGCATCCCTTACACTCAAAATGCCCGGTCCACGAGGCATCATCTCATTAAAGGGCAATATCAATTGATCCCCGAAGTACGGATAATGGTGCGGCCGCCTTGACAGCCGCACACTAATCCAGCTTCATTACCCCGGACACGTTTCGACGAGTCCGGCGTAAACATACAAAGGCCTAATAGTCGCATAACCCGGTGCAAGGGGCTCCGCGTGTTTACACCAGGAGACAATACGGCCCAATTTTACTCATGCCTCTGTGTTATATCTTATTTATTTTAATATAGATTTCTCGCACGATTGTTTTCACTAAGTCCCTCTCTTTTGCAGAAAAACACCGTGCTATGCCCGTCCAGGATACGGCACAATGGAGACACAGGCGCAGACGTGCAGTAGGGTCCCGTTCTAAGGATTCTCTTCAGATTAAGACCCTGCGTAAACCTTTTTTACTGTCTCTTGTTGATAACATCCCCCGGTTTTCACTATAATCGAGGAGGAGGCTGGCGTCTTGGCATGTGGCCACGCCAGAATTTTGCACGTACCTGGACACCAGGGGCATTTTTACCAAAGGGCTCTTGTTCGGCCCGTTCCATAAAGACCGAATACCTTAGGGAGTGTTCGGCGTCGCGAGTTTGGCCTTATATGCATCAGCTCCGAATCATGTCTTTGGTCAAATGTTGGGTTTGCCCGGCTCCTGTGTTTTGCTGCCTTACGTTCCGCTCTATCAGCTAAGGCGGCACTAGGAGAACTACTGCGATTGTGCCCCGGTTCGGCCAGGCGAGCACCTCAGTAGAGAAAGCCGAAAACTGACTGTCATGATATAGCGAGAGACTGGTCAAGCACTCGATGACTTTCGGAATCTTTAGGATTCCTCCGCATTAACGAAGGACCGCTTCCCAGTCAGGCACACACGTGCCCCGAATTCGGGCGAGCGCGGTGCCCCTAGGGGCTATTCAGTAGCCCCACTGTCAAACTCCTATGGCTAAGTGAAAGTGATAAAGCATAATAGTCATGTTGCCTAGTTCGCTGCACTATCACCTCCTTTATAGGACCAAGATGTTGGATTAAGTGTGAAAAGGCGCCTTTTTGCGAACACCCCCGCATTATATGTGTGGGGGCTGAAGCCAACGACTGCCATCTTTCAGGTTATATACACATATACATTAACAGTCGCACAGGAGGCGTTATAATTCTTGCAAGCACAAGTACAAAAAGCTTTTATATTCTATCAAAATATTCGTTTTAAAATAGCACACGCTATTCGAACACAACATCCTACGAGCACTGTGCCTCTATTAAACGAGCGCCATGAAGGACTTCCTCAAAGTAGTGCTTGGCAGGTACTCGGCTTTCGTCCGAATCCCGGGATGCAACAACACTGGTCTTCATATCTGCCCAGTATGTCTTGACATGGGCAAGTGCCATCTGTGCACCCTCTACGCACGCCGACCTCTTCATTGCATCAACATGTGGCACCGAACCAAGGAACTGCTGCACAAAACCAAAATAACTCTTCGGCTCTGGCTTCTCCGGCCACAGACTACTCGCAACATACCTCATGGCGAGTCCGGATAACCTGTTCAGCTCCGCCCAGGCGGCCAAACGGTCGGATACCGAAAGTGGGCGTTCTGGATTGTGGAACTACGACCAAAAAAGTTCTTCCAATTCATGGTCACCTCGACCCCGGAAGTGTTCGGTCGCGTCTGCCGCACTAGCTGCCAAATCCAGATAAGTGTTTTCCGCACTCCACTGCCGGTCTAACGGAGCATACTTAGGGTCCCCGAACTTCATCCGCAACATATAGGGCTTTCCAGCCGTGATATCTCCGGCCTGACGTAGCTCCTCCTTCATAGCTCTCATTGCAGAGCGAGTATCCTTGGCCTCGGCAGTGATCTTTTCAAGATCCTTCTGAGCCGCCTTGCCTTCTTGTTCAAGAAATTTATAGCGGTCGGCAGCATCCTTGAATTTTATATCCATCTCAGCTATTACTTTCTTGCTCTGGCAGTGAGCAGCTTGTTCGGCTCTTAGCTCTTCAGCCGCCTTAACGGCAGCCGCATCACTTTTCCTTGCTTGCTCCTTGGCTCGGGCAAGTTCCGCCCGAAGGTTCTCCACGGCAGCAGCACCATCTACATTAAGCACATATCTCATAAGGCACAAGCATCAAACTCCTCTTATCAGACGTCTTTGGAACATACCTTGTGCCTCATCTAGCCGCTTATTTACAAGCGCGATGTCGGCATCTGCCACGTCAAGTTGCCGCTTTAGCTGGCAGATTCATCAGTCCGGCTAGCCACCGAACGCCTCGCCACCTTCATAAAATAGGTGACATATTATACCTGGGGTTATGATCCTCTGTGCGCCGTCACTTTTGACGACACACAAAGTCTCAGGGGCTACTATTTATACAGGGCGCATTTTATATATGCGGCTCTACCAAAAGGTACACCTTTTCACGTACCTCAAAGCCTGTCAGTAAACTCCTGGCAGCCTCGTACAGTCCGCTTTCCGCGGATGAAATCCTTCCAATCACCGTGTTCATCAACATACAGTGTTCTTCTGAGATGGACGCTCGCCCGAGCAGATCTTTCAGCCCCTCCGACCGCGCACCAGAGGGTGCCGGACTAGCCTGACGACCTTTTCCAGGGTCCAGACTTGGAAAAACCCTCCGAGACGACACCTCGGGGTCGCCTGCCTCGTGAGACGGTGCAGCAAGGGGAGGCGTTTCGCTCTCCATCATCTCCGGACGAAGATCCCCTGAAGATGTGCTCTGTTGAGAAGGGTTGAGATCCGAACTGCAAGGTAATATTTCGGTTATCTTCCTCGGAAATAAAACAGGAATGTCACTCATTTTGGAACCCCTCTCTTTACTTACGGCTTGGGGGAGAGCTGATCCCCTTGAGGGCGCAATACGGCCGGGGCATTCTCCGGCGCCGGACCCTCTGGCGAAGATTTCTTCCCCCGTTTTGAGGCCATCCCCTCCGGGTCTTCAGAGGAAGTCCTTTTCTTTCCCTGGTCGGGGGAATTTTCGATTCCTTCCTTCCTAACTGCCTCCTTCGCAGAGGCAGTAGCTCCTTCGTTCCCCTCTTCGCCTTCTGCCAAAAGCACAATCTCCAGCATCCTGGTTAACATGGGATCCGACGCGGTCTCAGGCAGGGGGGTTGGACACCTGATAAGCTTTGCCTTCGCTATCCACTCCTGTTCAAAGGATAGCTCTATTAAGGGTAATTTTATGATGAAAATACGGATGGCGTGATACGGGGCTACTTACTTGAGCATCCGGGCGATTGCAGCTCAGACCTGCGTCCTCGGACAAGTCCGGACACCTTGCTTGTGATCCGAAGAACAACTTGTACATCTCCACGGGCGTTGTGCCCATAAAGTGTTGGAGGACTCGCGGTCCCTCCGGATTAAATTCCCACAGGCGGAGAGGGCGACGTTTGCAGGGCAGCATGCGGCGAATCAGCATAACTTGCGCCACTACGGTCAAGTTGATATCTCTTTCTAAGAGATCTCGAATGTGGTCCTGCAGCAAGGGCACGTCTTTGGACGGCCCCCAGATAAGACCTTCATTGACCCATGACGCTAGCCGCGGTGGGGGACCCGAGCGAAAAGCAGGTGGTGCCACCCATGTGGTGCCCCTGGGGGCTGTGATGTAAAACCAGTCCCGTTGCCATAAGCCGGACTCGTTTTGGAAAGAGCCCTTGGGCCATGGAGTGTCGGCCATCTTGCTTATGATAGCTCCTCCGCACTCAGCATGCTGCCCCTCGATCATCTTCGGTTCCACCTTGAAGGTTCTAAGCCACAATCCGAAGTGAGGAGTAATATGGAGGAAGGCCTCACACACGACAATAAACGATGACATTTTGAGGATGGACTCCAGAGCTAAGTCGTGAAATTCCAGCCCGTAATAAAACATAAGCCCCCTCACGAAGGGATCAATCGGGAAGCCCAGCCCCCGGAGGAAGTGAGATGTGAACACCACACTCTCACCGGGATGGGGAGTGGGAATGACCTGCCCTTGAGCAGGCAGCCTATGCGAGATTTCGCCGGTCAGATACCTGGCATCTCTCAGCTTTCGCACGTCTTCTTCCGTAAAGGAGGAAGGCATCCACCGGCCTTGAAGGTCGGAGCCGGACATCATCGAAGGTTCGAAGCGCCTAAAGCTGGAGCTCTGGATGATGGAACTCAAGGCGAGGGGCGGATTCGAATGAGTTAAAAGGAGTCGAGCTTTGATCTCTTTATAAAGAGGTTGAATACCAAGAGCCCTCCTGTAACATCCCAAATTATCAATTTGGAATGTTATACATAGATCATCATTGCATATCATAATTTTGTTGCATTGTTGGCTCGATCCTAGAAATTCCACGCAACTCAAGGACCCACGGAGAGAGTTGGGGATTTCGTTATTTTCTTATTTGAGTTTTCTCAAATTTTGAAAATAGGATCATTTGATTTGATTTATTTTATCTTCAATTATTTCTACTACCAAAAATTCAGAGAGGGAATAGAATGACTTTCCCAAAATAAAGAAATAATGAAAATTTAATAAAAAATCAAATAAGATTTATTTTGGAGTTTTTCGCCTTTTTATTTGGATTTAGGAAAAATGCGCATTTTTCAAAATTGCATTTAGGCCCGAAATAAATGTTCATCTTGTCCGGCTTGATTTTAGAAGCCGGGGAAAATTTATTTCGGGATTTTTGGAGTCCGTTTAGTATTTCTTTCATTTGTTTTTCTACGTGTAATTATATATAAAAAACGCGAAGTGGCCTTGGGCCGTGCCCGAGCGGGACTCCGCTCGGGGGGCACTATATATAGCGCCGCCCCAGCGCCCCCAGCCCATCGAGCCGCCCCGCCAGCCCGCCAGCCGCCGCCGGCCCACACCCGCACTGAACCCTAACCCTAGCCGCCCCAGCCCCGCGCCGCCAGCCGTCGCCGCCGCCGGACCCCGCCGCC
>NC_041387.1:628546964-628570730 GCF_002162155.2 Triticum dicoccoides
GCCGCCGCCGCCGGAGCCTCGCCAGACTCCGCCGACACTGCCGCCCGCACGTTCTCCGACGTTCGCCACCGCCTCGACTTCCATGCCGATTTTTCTTAGAAAACCGATCGGTTTTCCGTCGGTTTATTTTCGTTTTTTTAGTTTCGTTTTTTTATTAGATCGGTTTTATTTTTTTCGGTTTAGTTTAATTAGCAAGCGTTCGCTCGTTCATTCGTTTTAACGAACGTATTCGCCAGATTAGTTTAGTTAATGAACGTTCGTTTGTTAACCCGTTCATCGTTTTTCTTTTTCTCGGATTTAATCCGCGATTTTTCTGATCGCGATTCCTGATCCGGTTTTCGTTTTTGTTTAACTATTCGCTCGTTTATCGGAATCAGGCGATTCAAGCGCCTGGAGTTTTGTCTCTAAACCCTCTTTCCGAATAATCAACTTAAACAAGTTTTTGCTTCTGTAAAATTTGACTTAGATCCAGATTAGTAGAACGAAGTTGTTTCCTTTCGCCGTTTGATTTTCGTTGCTTTGTTCGATTTGAATCTTTTTGCAAACCGGAGTTCTTAAGCTGAACATTCTGGTTAGGTCATTTATTCGAGTTTTACCTGTGCATTAGATGAGTACTTATTGTATGCTTGTTGTTTGTTTGCGATAGAATACCCGGAGTGTGCCGCCTGTTACTTCGAGTCTCTAGGTTTCGCGGATCATCAGCAAGGCAAGTAACACTTTGATCATACCTTTTCTACTACCTAGTTTTATGCATTAGATCAATCCTCAAACATTGCATGATTAGGATCTAATTAAATTGTGGGATGGGAAGTAGTTGAGGTAGTACCTATTACCTGTTTTATTATCAAACCTTTGGGAGTTACTTCTACGTTTGCTTATTATGCCATGCTATGCTAGTAGACGTGGATTGGGTGAGTGTATCCATGACAGATGTGAGATTGTTGATTAATGGTTTATTTAAGGTGGCAACTTAAACACACATCTGGGTGGATTGAGGCACCTGGTTTCCATTAGGACTTGCTTGTATTTCTTCGGACCGCCACCCAGGCTCAAAGGGATCATGAGATTATTCAAACTAGAAACTTACGTGTGCAGCCACAAGCCATTATGGGCTCTGGCATAGTTGATTAAGTCGTGCGAACTCTTACGGGTGGACTAGCAGATGTAGGGGAAAGTAGGTGTACCGGTCCACCCTTTATGTAAGGTGCTAGCGCTTCCGAAAGACTATGTCTCGGTCATCCGTTTCTCAAACATCATGTAGTGCCAGGAATCAAACGGAGGCGATTGAGTCTTGTGGGGAAAAGTGCGCAAACCTATGCAGAGTGTATAAACTAATCATGATTAGCCGTGTCCCCGGTTATGGACATCTTGAGTATCTAGAACTTGGATATCATGTGAATCTCATCATGTTACTCTAATTTAATGTTGTTGGGTTTAATGAGTACTTTTAATTAGGATTGAGAATGCTATCAACCATTCTCAATGTTTAACAACCACCATGATAGTTAAATAAATTTATTCCTTTGCAGTAGGGAAAAATTGGCTTTATGCAAAACTGTAACCATAGAGCTTTTCCACCAGCCAAATATGCATGTAGTATATCTTAATCCATTGTTATCCTCTATGTGTTACATTGCCAACATATTCCATGTGCTGACCCGTTTTCGGGCTGCAACATTTCATGTTGCAGACTTTTCAGACGACGAGTAAGATGCTTTTAGGTCGTGGTTCTATACTCAGTGATGCCGTTGGAGTTGATGGACTCGCTTATCTTCCAAGACTTCCGCTGTTATCGTTTTTAGATGGCCTTAAGCCATATTTATTTCAATAAGTTCTCTTTTGAGACATTCGATGTAATAAGTGTGTGATTGCTACTCTGTTATAAATCCTCCAAGTACTGTGTGGTGTCAGCATTACTGATCCAGGGATGACACTGAGCACAGAGATCAGACTGTTTGAGGTCTGGTCGCTACAAAGGTGGTATCAGAGCACACGCTGACTATAGGACACGGCCACTAAGCTTAAACCCTAGATCACTACTCTTTCTTCTCATTTCTGACTCCTGATCTTTTCTATTCTTTAGGATGGCGGATGCAAGGATCAAGTTCACACAACCAGATGAGAACTCACCTTTTGGATATCACTTGAAGGAAGTCACTAGATACCTGAACATAGGAGTGCCAAGTTTCACCGGGACTTTCAATGCCACTTTACCCAAAGAGGAGCGCTGGAGGATTCAAGTCTACATTCCAGGAAGGGCATTTGCACCAGCCACTGAGCCAATAGAGTTTACCTTTGATGTACCAACATGGAGCCTAGGAAAGAGCATGGCAGCTCACATCGCCATGGGACGGATTGGAGAAGTTTACAAAGAAGATCTCAAGGATACTATCTACCAGATTTGTGGGCGCCGAGATGAGCATTGGGAGATGATCACCACCAGGAAGGACAGATCAATCGCAGCTTATATTCAGGAGTTAAACCAACACATCCGACGCCAGGAAAATTAGATGTGCACAGATATGGAGGATCTGCAGAAGGCTATGACCAAGATCAAGGAGCTAGAAGAAGAACTCAAGGCAACACGCAAAGATTATATGGAAGAAATCTTCGCTCTAGTAAGACAAAACGATGACCTTAAGGAGAAGATTGGAGTATTCATGGGAGGATCAGCACCCAGAGGAGAAGAGGATGAACCTACTTGTCCAGATAACTATATCATCATCGACGACACCGACTCGGATCCCGACGACAACGATGATGACTATGTTGATGAAGCTGGAGCAGATATCATGGAATCTGCATCGGAGAAGTTTTTCTAGTTAACCACCATAACAGTAGTAGAAATTTCCACCATTTAATTAGTTTTAGACCAAGCACTTTGTAACGATAGTTAGACCGTTGTATGCCCTTGTTTGATTAATTGGAATGATATTATGTGTTTTGTCTCATGTGCAATGGGTAGTGTTATCTCACTAGACCTCATTCTATTCTAAACTCTCATCTCCCCTTTAAACCCTTAGATGCCTCCGAGACACGACCCCGAGTTTGTTTTCCTGCCAAAGATCACTCAGTTGATTCAGCAGCAAAACACCTTGATTCAAACATTGGTACAGAATCAAGGCAACAACAACAACAACAACAACCCACCGCCACCACCACCTGTTGACCATGAAGGAAATATGCCCTAGAGGCAATAATAAAGTTATTATTTATTTCCTTATATCATGATAAATGTTTATTATTCATGCTAGAATTGTATTAACCGGAAACATAATACATGTGTGAATACATAGACAAACATAGTGTCACTAGTATGCCTCTACTTGACTAGCTCGTTGAATCAAAGATGGCTAAGTTTCCTAGCCATAGACATGAGTTGTCATTTGATTAACGGGATCACATCATTAGGAGAATGATGAGATTGACTTGACCCATTCCGTTAGCCTAGCACTTGATCGTTTAGTATGTTGCTATTGCTTTCTTCATGACTTATACATGTTCCTGTAACTATGAGATTATGCAACTCCCGTTTACCGGAGGAACACTTTGGGTGCTACCAAACGTCACAACATAACTAGGTGATTATAAAGGAGTACTACAGGTGTCTCCAAAGGTACATGTTGGGTTGGCGTATTTCGAGATTAGGTTTTGTCACTCCGATTGCCGGAGAAGTATCTCTGGGCCCTCTCGGTAATGCACATCACTATAAGCCTTTCAAGCAATGTAGCTAATGAGTTAGTTACAGATTGATGCATTACGTAACGAGTAAAGAGACTTGCTAAGCCCGTAGCAGCCACGTAAAACTTGCAACAACAAAGTAGAGGACGTCTAACTTGTTTTTGCAGGGCATGTTGTGATGTGATATGGTCAAGACGTGATGCTATATTTTATTGTATGAGATGATCATGTTTTGTAACCGAAGTTATCGGCAACTCGCAGGAGCCATATGGTTGTCGCTTTATTGTATGAAATGCAAACGCCCTATAATTGCTTTACTTTATCACTAAGCGGTAGCGATAGTCGTAGAAGCAATAGATGGCGTAACGACAACGATGCTACGATGGAGATCAAGGTGTCGCGCCGGTGACGATGGTGATCACGATGGTGCTTCGAAGATGGAGATCACAAGCACAAGATGATGATGGCCATATCATATCACTTATATTGATTGCATGTGATGTTTATCCTTTATGCATCTTATCTTGCTTTGATTGACGGTAGCATTTTAAGATGATCTCTCACTAATTATCAAGAAGTGTTCTCCCTGAGTATGCACCGTTGCCAAAGTTCGTCGTGCCCAGACACCACGTGATGATTGGGTGTGATAAGCTCTACGTCCATCTACAACGGGTGCAAGCCAGTTTTGCACACGCGGAATACTCAGGTTAAACTTGACGAGCCTAGCATATGCAGATATGGCCTCGGAACACGGAGACCGAAAGGTCGAGCGTGAATCATATAGTAGATATGATCAACATAGTGATGTTCACCATTGAAAACTACTCCACTCACGTGATGATCGGTTATGGTTTAGTTGATTTGGATCACGTGATCACTTAGATGACTAGAGAGATATCTGTCTAAGTGGGAGTTCTTAAGTAATATGATTAATTGAACTTAAATTTATCATGAACTTAGTCCTGGTAGTATTTTGCAAATTATGTTGTAGATCAATAGCTCGCGTTGTTGCTTTCATATGTTTATTCTGATATGTTCCTAGAGAAAATTGTGTTGAAAGATGTTAGTAGCAATGATGCGGATTGGATCCGCGATCTGAGGTTTATCCTCATTGCTGCACAGAAGAATTATGTTCTTGATGCACCGCTAGGTACCAGACCTATTGCAGGAGCAGATGCAGACGTTATGAACGTTTGGCTAGCTCAATATGATGACTACTTGATAGTTTAGTGCACCATGCTTAACGGCTTAGAATCGGGACTTCAAAGACGTTTTGAACGTCATGGACCATATGAGATGTTCCAGGAGTTGAAGTTAATATTTCAAGCAAATACCCGAGTTGAGAGATATGAAGGCTCCAACAAGTTCTATAGCTAAAAGATGGAGGAGAATCGCTCAACTAGTGAGCATGTGCTCAGATTGTCTGGGTACTACAATCGCTTGAATCAAGTGGGAGTTAATCTTCCAGATAAGATAGTGATTGACAGAATTCTCTAGTCACCATCACCAAGTTAGTAGAACTTCGTGATGAACTATAGTATGCAAGGGATGACGAAAACGATTCCCAAGCTCTTGGTGATGCTGAAATCGATGAAGGTAGAAATCAAGAAAAGCATCAAGTGTTGATGGTTGACAAGACCACTAGTTTCAAGAAAAGGGCAAAGGGAAGAAGTGGAACTTCAAGAAGAACGGCAAGCAAGTTGCTGCTCAAGTGAAGAAGCCCAAGTCTGGTCCTAAGCCTGAGACTAAGTGCTTCTACTGCAAACGGACTAGTCACTGGAAGTGGAACTGCACCAAGTATTTGGCGGATAAGAAGGATGGCAAAAGTGAACAAAGGTATATTGGATATACATGTTATTGATGTGTACTTTACTAGTGTTTATAGCAACCCCTCGGCATTTTGATACTGGTTCAGTTGCTAAGAGTAGTAACTCGAAACGGGAGTTGCAGAATAAACAGAAAATAGTAAAAAAGGCGAGGTGACGATGTGTGTTGGAAGTAGTTCCAAGATTGATATGATCATCATCTCACACTCCCTATACTTTCGGGATTAGTGTTGAAACTAAATAAGTGTTATTTGGTGTTTGCGTTGAGCATGAATATGATTTGATCATGTTTATTGCAATACGGTTATTCATTTAAGTAAGAGAATAAATTGTTGTTCTATTTACATGAATAAAACCTTATATGGTTACACACCCAATGAAAATGGTTCGTTGGATCTCGATCATAGTGATACACATATTCATAATATTGAAACCAAAAGATGCAAAGTTAATAATGATAGTGCAACTTATTTGTAGTTTAGGTCATATTGGTGTAAAGCGCATGAAGAAACTCCATGTTGATGGGATTTTGGAATCACTTGATTATGAATCACTTGATGCTTGCGAACCATGCCTTATGGGCAAGATGACTAAAGACTCCGTTCTCCGGAACAATAGAGCGAACAACTGACTTATTGGAAATAATACATACTGATGTATGCGATCCGATGAGTGTTGAGGCTCGCGGCAAGTATCATTATTTTCTAACCTTCACAGATGATTTGAGCAGATATGAGTATATCTACTTAATGAAACATAAGTCTGAAACGTTTGAAAAGTTCAAAGAATTTCAGAGTGATGTTGAAAATCATCGTAACAAGAAAATAAAATTTCTACGATCTGATCGTGGAGTAGAATATTTGAGTTACGAGTTTGGTCTACATTTGAAACAATGCGGAATAGTTTCACAACTCACGCCACCCGGAACACCACAGCGTAATGGTGTGTCCGAACGTCATAACCGTACTTTATTGGATATTGTACAATCTATGATATTTCTTACCAATTTACCAATATCGTTTTGGGGTCATGCATTAAAGACAGCTGCATTCACGTTAAAAAGGGGCACCACCTAAGTCCGTTGAGACGACACAATATGAACTGTGGTTTGGCAAGAAACCAAAGTTGTCATTTCTTAAAGTTTGGGGTTGTGATGCTTATGTGAAAAAGTTTCATCCTGATAAGCTCAAACCCAAATCGGAGAAATGTGTCTTCATAGGATACCCAAAGGAGAAAGTTGGGTACACCTTCTATCACAGATCCGAAGGCAAGACATTCGTTGCTAAGAATGGATCCTTTCTAGAGAAGGAGTTTCTCTCGAAAGAAGTGAGTGGGAGGAAAGTAGAACTTGATAAGGTAATTGTACCTTCTCCCTTATTGGAAAGTAGTTCATCACAGAAATCTGTTCCTGTGACTACTACACCAATTAGTGAGGAAGCTAATGATGATGATCATGTAACTTCAGATCAAGTTACTACCGAATCTCGTAGGTAAACCAGAGTAAGATCCGCACCAGAGTGGTACGGCAATCCTGTTCTGGAAGTCATGCTACTAGATCATGATGAACCTACGAACTATGAAGAAGTGATGGTGAGCCCAGATTCCGCAAAATGGCTTGAGGCCATGAAATCTGAGATGGGATCCATGTATAAGAACAAAGTATGGACTTTGGTTGACTTGCCCGATGATCGGCAAGCCATTGAGATTAAATGGTTTTTAAGAGGAAGATAGACGCTGATAGTAGTGTTACTATCTACAAAGCTAGACTTGTCGAAAAAGGTTTTTGACAAAGTTCAAGGTGTTGACTATGATGAGATTTTCTCACTCGTATCGATGCTTAAAGTCTGTCCGAATCATGTTAGCAATTGCCGCATTTTATGAAATCTGGCAAATGGATAACAAAACTGCAATCCTTAATGGATTTATTAAAAAAGAGTTGTATATGATGCAGACAGAAGGTTTTATCAATCCTAAAGGTGTTAACAAAATGTACAAGCTCCAGCGATCCATCTATGGACTGGTGCAAGCATCTCGGAGTTGGAATATATGCTTTGATGAGTTGATCAAAGCATATAGTTTTATACAGACTTGCGGTGAAACCTGTATTTGCAAGAAAGTGAGTGGGAGCACTACAGCATTTCTGATAAGTATATGTGAATGACATATTGTTGATTGGAAATAATGTAGAATTATTCTGCAAATCATAAAGGAGTGTTTGAAAGGAGTTTTTTCAAAGAAAGACCTCGGAGAAGCTGCTTACATATTGAGCATCAAGATCTATAGAGATAGATCAAGACACTTGATAAGTTTTTTCAATAAGTACATACCTTGACAAGATTTTGAAGTAGCTCAAAAATGGAACAGTCAAAGAAAGAGTTCTTGCCTGTGTTACAAGGTGTGAAATTGAGTAAGACTCAAAACTCGACCACGGCAGAAGATAGAAAGAGAATGAAAGTCATTCCGTATGCCTCAGCCATAGGTTCTATAAAGTATGCCATGCTGTGTACCAGATCTATTGTATACCCTACACTGTGTTAAGCAAGGGAGTACAATAGTGATCTAAGAGTAGATCACTAGACAACGGTCAAAATTATCCTTAGTGGAATAAGGAAATATTTCTCGATTATGGAGGTGACAAAAGGTTCGTCGTAAAAAGTTACGTCCATGCAAGTTTTGACACAGATCTGGATGACTCTAAGTCTCGATCTAGATACATATTGAAAGTAGGAGCAATTAGCTAGAGTAGCTCTGTGCAGAGCATTGTAGACATAGAATTCGCAAAATACTTACGGATCTGTATGTGACAGTCCCGTTGACTAAAATTATCTCACAAGCAAAACATGATCACACCTTAGTACTCTTTGGGTGTTAATCACATAAGCGATGTGAACGAGATTACTGACTCTAGTAAACCCTTTGGGTGTAGGTCACATGACGATGTGAACTATGGGTGTTAATCACATGGTGATGTGAACTATTAGTGTTGAGTCACATGGGGATGTGAACTAGATTATTGACTCTAGTGCAAGTGGGAGACTGAAGGAAATATGCCCTAGAGGCAATAATAAAGTTATTATTTATTTCCTTATATCATGATAAATGTTTATTATTCATGCTAGAATTGTATTAACCGGAAACATAATACATGTGTGAATACATAGACAAACATAGTGTCACTAGTATGCCTCTACTTGACTAGCTCGTTGAATCAAAGATGGTTAAGTTTCCTAGCCATAGACATGAGTTGTCATTTGATTAACGGGATCACATCACCCATTCCGTTAGCCTAGCACTTGATCGTTTAGTATGTTGCTATTGCTTTCTTCATGACTTATACATGTTCCTGTAACTATGAGATTATGCAACTCCCGTTTACCGGAGGAACACTTTGGGTGCTACCAAACGTCACAACATAACTGGGTGATTATAAAGGAGTACTACAGGTGTCTCCAAAGGTACATGTTGGGTTGGCGTATTTCGAGATTAGGTTTTGTCACTCTGATTGTTGGAGAAGTATCTCTGGGCCCTCTCAGTAATGCACATCACTATAAGCCTTGCAAGCAATATAGCTAATGAGTTAGTTACAGAATTATGCATTACATAACGAGTAAAGAGACTTGCCGGTAACGAGATTGAACTAGGTATTGGATACCGACGATCGAATCTCGGGCAAGTAACATACCGATGACAAAGGGAACAACGTATGTTGTTATGCGGTCTGACCGATAAAGATCTTCATAGAATATGTAGGAACCAATATGAACATCCAGGTCCCACTATTGGTTATTGACCGGAAACAAGTTCTAGGTCATGTCTACATAGTTCTCGAACCCGTAGGGTCCGCACGCTTAACGTTTCGTTGACGATATAGTATTATATGAGTTATTTATGTTTGTAACCGAATGTTGTTCAGAGTCGCGAATGAGATCATGGACATGACGAGGAACTCCAGAAAGGTCCGGAGATAAAGTTTGATATATGGGATAATAGTGTTTGATCTCCGGAAGAGTTCCGGAATTCATCGGAAGGGGTTCCGGATGTTCCCTGAAATGTTTGGGTTCGAGAACACGTTATTTAGGCCAAAGGGGAAAGCCCACAAGGTTTTTGGAAAACGCAAAAGGAAGTTTTGTGGAGTCCAGGGGCCATACGCCAGGGTTCCTGGCGTCTGGGTCCAGACGCCGGGAACCCTGGCGTCCGGCCCTGGAGTCCGAGAAGGACTCTTGCCTTTCGGGTGAAACCGACTTTGTGGAGGCTTTTACTCCAAGTTTCGACCCCAAGGCTCAACATATAAATAGAGGGGCAGGGCTAGCACCAAAGATAGATCAAGAAACACCAAGCCGTGTGCCGGCAACCCCGTCCCCTCTAGTTTATCCTCCGTCATAGTTTCCGTAGTGCTTAGGCGAAGCCCTGCGGAGATTGTTCTTCACCAACACCGTCACCACGCCGTCGTGCTGCCGGAACTCATCTACTACTTCGCCCGTCTTGCTGGATCGAGAAGGCGAGGACGTCATCGAGCTGAAGTGTGCAGAACTCGAAGGTGCCGTGCGTTCGGTACTTGGATCGGTCGGATCGTGAAGACGTACGACTACATCAACCGCGTTGATAAACGCTTCCGCTTAGCGATCTTCAAGGGTATGAAGATACACTCCTCCTCTCGTTGCTATGCATCACCATGATCTTGTGTGTGTTTAGGAAAAATTTGAAATTACTACGTTCCCCAACAGACCATCTGACCCGTTTCTTAAGGTTGAATCCGCCGGTGTTTTCCAGTAGCACCGAGTCGATAGTAGCAGATGATTGGCTCCGTAAGATAGGGAGGGAGTTGACCACTGCTGGATGCATAGATGGAGAAAAGGTGAAGTTTGCCGCACATCAGCTTGACGGACCCGCAGCAGCATGGTGGGAGAATTTCACAGCCACTTACCCTGTAGACACTGTCACATGGAATCAGTTTCAGCAAGCTTTTCGTACTGCCCATGTTTCAGCAGGAGCTATGGCCATGAAGAAGCGTGAGTTTCGCAACTTACGCCAAGGAGGACGGACAGTTGGCCAGTATGTGGATGATTTCAGTAAGCTAGCACGTTATGCCCCAGATGACGTTGCTACGGATGCAGCTAAGTAGGAGAAGTTTCTAGAAGGACTGAATGATGAGATGAGCATGCAGTTGATGGTAGCCACTTTCAATAACTACCAGGAGTTAGTAGATCGTGCTCTTATGATTGAGGGGAAGCAGCAGCAGATTGATAATCGTAAGAGGAAGTATGGACAGGGGAAGTACAATTCTGGAGCTCAGCAGAAACCACGCTATACCCCGAAGTCAGGAGGACATTTTCGGCATACTCACGGAGGAGGCAGCTCGCACAGTCATAATGGCACAAAGAATGGAAACGGGAATGGAGGAAGCAATGGACAAAGCCGCACCAACCCGTCAACACCATCCAAGGCAGACCTGAGCCATGTCACTTGTTATAAGTGTCGTAAGACTGGGCATTATGCAAATGATTGCCCAGAAGCCAAAAGTGGAAATGGCAATGGAAGCTCAGGAAAGAAGTCGAACCCTTTCAACAGGGGGCAAGTGAACCACGTTACCATGGAGGAGGTTGAAGCTCAACCAGACGCAGTAATAGGTAAGTTTTTAGTTAAGGCATTTACTGCAGTTGTTCTTTTCGATACTGGTGCATCGCATTCATACATATCAAGGGGATTTGTGGATAAGTTTAGCCTGCCCACTAAGACGCTTAAGACACCTATGCTAGTGAGTTCACCGGGAGCTGAGTTTATGGTCAGTCAAGGATGCTTTCAGGTGCCATTAAGTATAGGAAGGCATGTTTTCCCAACGGATTTAATTATATTGGAATCCCAAGGTTTGGATGTAATTCTTGGCATGGATTGGTTGTCGATGTATGGAGGAACCATTGATTGCGCCCGTAGGACAATTTTGCTTACGACACCAGAAGGAATAAGAATCAAGTATGTATCACGGCATGAGCCGAGGAGAGCACATGTAAATTCCTTATCAGGAGTTGTGCAGGAGGAAGTACCAGTGGTAAAGGATTTCCCCGATGTATTTCCAAAAGAGTTGCCAGACATGCCACCGGATAGAGACATTGAGTCCTTAATTGAACTACTGCCAGGCACGGGGCCGATATCCAAGAGACCGTACAGGATGCCAGCCCAAGATTTGGAGGAAATTAAGAAGCAGATTAAGGAGCTGTTGGACAAAGGTTTTATTCGCCCAAGTTATTCGCCTTGGGGATCGCCAGTACTTCTGGTGGAGAAGAAGGATGGATCATTAAGAATGGTTGTTGATTATTGCGGATTGAATGAAGTAACAATCAAGAACAAGTACCCACTACCAATGATCAATGATCTGTTTGATCGATTGCAAGGAGCTAAGGTGTTTTCCAAGATCGATTTGCGATCAGGATAGCATCAGTTGAAGATTCGGGAGCAGGATATACCGAAGACGGCTTTTACCACCAGGTACGGGCTATATGAGTATACCGTTATGTCATTTGGTCTGACTAACGCCCCAGCCTATTTTATGAACATGATGAACAAGGTGTTTATGGAGTTTTTGGATAAGTTCGTCGTGGTGTTCATTGATGATATTTTGGTGTACTCGAAGAATGAAGAGGAACATAAGGAACAATTGCGTATGGTACTCGAGAAGCTCAGAGAACATCAGCTATACGCCAAGTTCAGCAAGTGTGAGTTTTGGCTGGAGGAAGTTGGATTTCTCGGACATGTTATATCCGGAGAAGGTATCGCAGTAGACCCCACTAAAGTTGTCACTATGACAAATTGGGAAGCACCAACAACAGTTGGAGAAATCCGGAGTTTCCTTGGACTCGCAGGATACTACCGGAGATTCATTGAAAATTTCTCGAAGATTGCAAAGCCTATGACAGAGTTGTTGAAAAAGGATACTAAGTTCATTTGGACTGAGGAGTGTGAGGCTAGTTTCCAGGAATTGAAGAAACGTTTGGTTACCTCACCAGTATTAATTCTGCCAGATCAGACTAAGGATTATGAAGTGTATTGCGACGCTTCATGTCGAGGACTTGGAGCAGTGCTTATGCAGGAGGGAAGAGTTGTTTCGTATGCTTCACGACAGCTTAAGCCTCATGAGTTGAATTATGCTACTCATGATTTGGAGTTAGCAGCCTTAGTGCACGCACTGAAAACGTGGAGACATTTTCTCATAGGAAATCATTGTGAGGTGTACATGGATCACAAGAGTTTGAAGTACATCTTCACGCAGAAGGAGTTAAATCTCAGGCAGAGGAGATGGTTGGAGCTTATTAAGGATTATGATATGAGATTGCATTATCACCCCGGGAAGGCTAACGTTGTAGCAGACCCGTTGAGCCGTAAGAGCCACGTCAATACACTAATGACGGGAGAAATACCCAAGGAGTTAGCCAAGGATCTTCATGAACTATGTTTGGAGATAGTTCCAAGGGGCTATGTAGCAGCAATGGAGATTCAATCTACGTTGATGGATAAAATCAGAGAAGCTCAAAAGGTGGATAAGGAAGTTGCTTCCATTTAGGAGAAAATGAGCGAAGGGAAGGCAAAGGGATTTCGTGAGGATGAGTACGATACCCTACGATTTGAGGACCGTGTTTATGTGCCCAATGACCCGGAGATCAGGAAGTTGATTCTGCAAGAGGCACATGATTCACCATATTCGATTCACCCCGGAAATACCAAGATGTATTTGGATTTGAAGGAAACTTTTTGGTGGACCGGAATGAAGAAGGATACTGCAGAGTATGTAGCAGTTTGTGATGTATGTCAGAGGGTGAAAGCAGAACACCAGAAGCCAGCCGGATTGTTGCAACCATTGCCTATACCCGAATGGAAGTGGGACAAACTAGGCATGGATTTCATCACGGGATTGCCCAGGACTCGTTCAGGCTATGACTCAATTTGGGTTGTAGTCGATCGTTTGACAAAGGTAGCTCATTTCATCCCAGTGAAGACTACCTACAGCAGTGCCAAATTGGCTAAGATATACATGACAAGGATTGTATGTTTGCATGGAGTTCCGAGGAGTATGGTATCAGATAGGGGAACCCAATTCACCTCAAAATTCTGGAAACAGTTGCACGAAACATTGGGAACCAGGCTGGAGTTTAGCACAGCTTTCCACCCACAGACAAATGGATAGACCGAGAGAGTCAATCAGATTTTGGAGGATATGCTTAGAGCTTGTGTTTTGGATTATGGATCAAGTTGGGATGACAACTTGCCGTATGCGGAGTTTTCTTACAACAATAGTTATCAGTCCAGTTTGAAGATGGCCCCTTTCGAAGCCTTGTACGGAAGGAGGTGCAGAACCCCGTTGTTGTGGGATGACGTTGGAGACCGCCAGTTGTTTGGACCGGATTTGATTAAGGAGTCTGAACAGAAGGTAAAGTTGATTCGCGACAGGCTCAAGGTAGCTCAGTCAAGGCAGAAGAGCTATGCAGATTCAAAGCGCAAGGAGATAGAATACGAAGTCGGAGACAGAGTTTATCTTCGGGTATCTCCACTTCGAGGAGTTAAGCGTTTTGGAGTTAAAGGGAAGTTAGCGCCACGTTTTGTGGGACCATACAAAGTTTTGGAACGCATGGGAGAAGTTGCGTACAAGTTGGAATTACCTGAGGGATTGTCAGGAGTTCACGATGTGTTCCATGTTTCACAGTTGAAGAAATGTCACGCAGAGATAGCTGATATACCACTGAGAGATACAGTCCCTCTGGAAGCGATTCAGTTGAAAGATGATTTGACTTATGAAGAGAAACCAGTTAAGATTCTCGAGTCTGCCAGTCGAGTTACCCGCAGCAAGGTCATTAAGTTTTGCAAAGTTCAGTGGAGCCACCACACCGAGGAGGAAGCCACCTGTGAGCGAGAGGAAGATCTGCTCAAGGACCACCCTCACCTATTTGCTAGCCAACCCGAATCTCGAGGGCGAGATTCATCTTAAGGGTGGTAGGTTTGTAACATCCCAAATTTTCAATTTGGAATGTTATACATAGATCATCATTGCATATCATAATTTTGTTGCATTGTTGGCTCGATCCTAGAAATTCCACGCAACTCAAGGACCCACGGAGAGAGTTGGGGATTTCGTTATTTTCTTATTTGAGTTTTCTCAATTTTTGAAAATAGGATCATTTGATTTTATTTATTTTATCTTCAATTATTTCTACTACCAAAAATTCAGAGAGGGAATAGAATGACTTTCCCAAAATAAAGAAATAATGAAGATTTAATAAAAAAAACAAATAAGATTTATTTTGGAGTTTTTCCCTTTTTATTTGGATTTAGGAAAAATGCGCGTTTTTCAAAATTTCATTTAGGCCCCAAATAAATGTTCATATTGTCCGGCTTGATTTTAGAAGCTGGGGAAAATTTATTTCGGGATTTTTGGAGTCCGTTTAGTATTTCTTTCGTTTGCTTTTCTGCGCGTAATTATATAAAAAAACGCGAACCGACCTTGGGTCGTGCCCGAGCGGGACTCCGCTCGGGGGGCACTATATATAGCGCTGCCCCGGCGCCCCCAGCCCACCGAGCCGCCCCGCCAGCCCGCCAGCCGCCTCCGGCCCACACCCGCACCGAACCCTAACCCTAGCCGCCCCAGCACCACGCCGCCAGCCGCCGCCGCCGCCGCCCCGCCCGCCGAGCCGCCGCCGGACCCCGCCGCCGCCGCTGGAGCCTCGCCGGACTCCGCCGACCCTGCCTCCCGCATGTTCGCCGAGGTTCGCCGCCGCCTCGACTTCCGTGCCGATTTTTCTTAGAAAACCGATCGGTTTTCCGTCGGTTTTTTTTCGGTTTTTTTAGTTTCGTTTTTTTATTAGATCGGTTTTATTTTTTTGGTTTAGTTTAATTAGCAAGCATTCACTCGTTCGTTTGTTTTAACGAACGTATTCGCCAGATTAGTTTAGTTAATGAACGTTCGTTCGCTAACCCGTTCGTCGTTTTTCTTTTTCTCGGATTTAATCTGCGATTTTTCTGATCGCAATTCCTGATCCGATTTTCATTTTAGTTTAACTTTTTGCTTGTTTATCGGAATCAGGCGATTCAAGCGCCTGGAGTTTCGTCTCGAAACCCTCTTTTCGAATAATCAACTTAAACAAGTTTTTGCTTCTATAAAATTTGACTTAGATCCAGATTAGTAGAACGAAGTTGTTTTCTTTCGCCGGTTGACTTTCGTTGCTTTGTTCGATTTGAATCTTTTTGCAAACCGGAGTTCTTAAGCTGAACATTCTGGTTAGGTCGTTTATTCGAGTTTTACCTGTGCATTAGATGAGTACTTATTGTATGCTTGTTGTTTGTCTGCGATAGAATACCCGGAGTGCGCCGCCTGTTACTTCGAGTCTCTAGGTTTCGCGGATCATCAGCAAGGCAAGTAACACTTTGATCATACCTTTTCTACTACCCAGCTTTATGCATTAGATCAATCCTCAAACATTGCATGATTAGGATCTAATTAAATTGTGGGATGCGAAGTAGTTGAGGTAGTACCTATTACCTGTTTTATTATCAAACCTTTGGGAGTTACTTCTACGTTTGCTTATTATGCCATGCTATGCTAGTAGACGTGGATTGGGTGAGTGTATCCATGACAGATGTGAGATTGTTGATTAATGGTTTATTTAAGGTGGCAACTTAAACACACATGTGGGTGGATTGAAGCACCTGGTTTCCATCAGGACTTGCCTGTATTTCTTCGGACCGCCACCCAGGCTCAAAGGGATCATGAGATTATTCAAACTAGAAACTTGCGTGTGTAGCCACAAGCCATTATGGGCTCTGGCATAGTTGATTAAGTCGTGCGAACTCTTACGGGTGGACTAGCAGATGTACAGGAAAGTAGGAGTACCGGTCTACCCTTTATGTAAGGTGCTAGCGCTTCCGAAAGACTATGTCTCGGTCATCCGTTTCTCAAACATCATGTAGTGCGAGGAATCAAACGGAGGCGATCGAGTCTTGTGGGGAAAAGTGCGCAAACCTCTGCAGAGTGTATAAACTAATCATGATTAGCCGTGTCCCCGGTTATGGACATCTTGAGTATCTAGAACTTGGATATCATGTGAATCTCCTCATGTTACTCTAATTTAATGTTGTTGGGTTTAATGAGTACTTTTAATTGGGATTGAGAATGCTGTCAACCATTCTCAATGTTTAACAACCACCATGATAGTTAAATAAATTTATTCCTTTGCAGTAGAGAAAAAATGGCTTTATGCAAAACTATAACCATAGAGCTTTTCCACCAGCCAAATATGCATGTAGTATAGCTTAATCCATTGTTATCCTCTATGTGTTACATTGCCAGCATATTCCATGTGCTGACCCGTTTTCGGGCTGCAACGTTTCATGTTGCAGACTTTTCAGACGACGAGTAAGATGCTTTTAGGTCGTGGTTCTATACTCAGTGATGCCGTTGGAGTTGATGGACTCGCTTATCTTCCAAGACTTCCGCTATTATCGTTTTTAGATGGCCTTAAGCCATATTTATTTCAATAAGTTCTCTTTTGAGACATTCGATGTAATAAGTGTGTGATTGCTACTCTGTTATAAATCCTCCAAGTATTGTGTGGTGTCAGCATTACTGATCTAGGGATGACACTGAGCACAGAGATCAGACTATTTGAGGTCTGGTCGCTACACCTCCCCGTAACCGTTTCGGACTCGCTTTCGATTAGGGAGTCATACCAAAGGCACGGTTGGGTTACCCACGCTCGTATTGATGAGAATCCCGGAATATGGGGACACGATCTCTGCTTTGACAGGACGTGCCAAGGAAACCGCCTCGCTAAACGCACTGAGGTGGAACAGTAAAACGATTCGAATAAAGGCTTGGCCGTGGAGTGATGTCACGTTGCAAAATATGTCAGCAGATTAGATTTGTGCAGATATTATTCTCTCTACGATGGCATGTGGAACTTATTTTGCAGAGCCAGACACTATCCTTGTGTTCAACATCTTCTATGGAGTATTCGGAGGAGGAACCCGCCTTGCAATGCCGAAGACAATTTGCGCGCCGGACTCGTCGTCATTGAAGCCTGGTTCAGGGGCTACTGAGGGAGTCCTGGGTTAGGGGGTGTCCGGATGGCCGGACTATGACCTTTGGCCGGACTCCCGGACTATGAAGATGCAAGATTGCAGACTTCGTCCCGTGTCCGGATAGGACTTTCCTTGGCGTGGAAGGCAAGCTTGGCGATATGATATGAAGATCTCCTCCCATTGTAACTGACTCTATGTAACCCTAGCCCTCTCCGGTGTCTATATAAACCGGAGAGATTTAGTCCGTAGGACGAACAACAATCATACCATAGGCTAGCTTCTAGGGTTTAGCCTCTCTGATCTCGTGGTAGATCAACTCTTGTACTAGCCATATCATCAATATTAATCAAGCAGGAGTAGGGTTTTACCTCCATCGAGAGGGCCCGAACCTGGGTAAAAACATCATGTCCCTTGTCTCCTGTTACCATCCGCCTAGACGCACAGTTCGGGACCCCCTACCCGAGATCCGCCGGTTTTGACACCGACAGTTATGTTATGGATGAAGAAACTGCTAGAGATTTTCTTGCTTGCAATGATAGATCTGATCTTAAGAAATTATTAGCTAAGCTGAAACAACAGTCTCTGAATGCTAGAATGAAACATGCCCCCGCTTTTGCTACTTCACCTATCTTTGTTACTGATAAGGATTATGATTTCTCTGTTGATCCTGAGACAATTACTTTGGTTGAATCTGATCCTTTTTATGGCAATGAATCTGAAATAGTAGTGGCACATCTTACTAAGTTAAATGATATAGCCACCCTGTTTACTAATGATGAGAAATCTTGCTACTACTATATCCTTAAAATATTTCCTTTCTCATTAAACGATGATGCTAAAACATGGTTTAATTCTCTTGATCCTGGTTGTGTGTGTAGTCCCCAGGATATGATTTACTATTTCTCTGCTAAATATTTCCCCGCTCATAAGAAACAAGCTGCCTTAAGGGAGATATATAATTTTGTGCAAATCAAAGAAGAGAGTCTCCCACAAGCTTGGGGGAGGCTTCTCCGATTACTTAATGCTTTGACTGATCATCCTCTTAAGAAAAATGAAATACTTGATATCTTTTATAATGGACTAACCGATGCTTCCAAGGACCACCTGGATAGTTGTGCTGGTTGTGTTTTTAGGGAAAGGACAGTCGACCAAGCTAAATTGCTATTGAATAATATGTTGGCCAATGAAAATAATTGGGAACCTCCTGAACCAACTCCTAAGCCAACTCCGAAGAAAAGAGGTGTTCTATTTCTCAGTCCTGAAGATATGCAAGAGGCAAAGAAATCTATGAAAGAGAAAGGTATTAAAGCTGAAGATGTTAAAAATTTACCTCCTGTCAAGGAAATACATGGCCTTAATATACCACCTACTAAAGAAATACACGGTCTTGATAACCCGACACGGGTAGTGAAGGTAAACTCTCTTTATAGATATGATAAAGTTGAAATCTCGTCTACTAAGTTTGCTAGTCGATGCTTTGATGGATTTGATGATTTTATGGCTCAACAAGAAAATTTCAATGCTTATGTTAGTAGACAATTAAAAAATAATTCTTATATGATTGGACGCTTGAGTGATTATATGTCTAGAGTTAAGGGTGAACTTAAACTCACTAGTAAACATGCTTCTATTGTTACCACTCAAGTAGAACAAGTACTTAAGGCTCAGAATGATTTTCTTGATGAACTAAATAATAAACATGATTTTGCTGTTAGAGTGGCTACTGGAACTGGTAAAATGACTCGGGAACCTTTGTATCCTGAAGGCCACCCTAAGAGAATTGAGCAAGATTCTCAGAGAAATAATTTAGATGCTCCTAGTCCTTCTAAAAAGAAGAAAAAGAAAAATTATAGGACTTTGCATGCTTCTAATGAACCTCTTGTGGACACACCTGAGAATCCTAATGATATTTCTATCTCCGATGCTGAAACACAATCTGGTAATGAACATGAACCTAGTGATAATGCTAATAATGATGTTCATGTAGATGCTCAACCTAGCAATAACAACGATATAGAAATTGAACCTGCTGTTGATCTTGATAACCCACAATCAAAGAATCAACGATATGATAAGCGAGACTTTGTTGCTAGGAAGCATGGTAGAGAAAGAGAACCATGGGTTCAGAAGCCCATGTCGTTCCCCCCTAAACCATCCAAGAAAAAGGATGATGAGGACTTTGAGCGCTTTGCTGAAATGATTAGACCTATCTTTTTGTGTATGCACCTGACCGATATGCTTAAGACGAACCCTTATGCTAAGTTCATGAAAGATATCATTACAAATAAAAGAAAGATACATGAAGCCGAAATCTCCATCATGCTTTCTAACTATACTTTTAAGGGTGGAATACCTAAGAAACTTGGTGATCCAGGAGTAGCCACTATACCATGCTCCATTAAAAGAAATTATGTTAGAACTGCTTTATGTGATCTTGGAGCCGGTGTTAGTGTTATGCTTGTTTCCTTATATCGTAGACTTGAATTAAATAAGTTGACACCTACTGAGATATCTTTGCAAATGGCCAATAGATCAACTACTATACATGTCAGTATTTGTGAGGACGTGCCTGTTGTTGTTGCAAACGTTACTATCTTAACAGACTTTGTAATTCTTGATATTCCTAAGGACGACAATATGTCGGTTATCCTTGGTAGACCCTTTTTAAATACTGCAGGTGCTATTATTGATTGCAACAAAGGCAATCTCACCTTTCATGTTAATGGTAATGAGCATATGGTACACTTTCCGAGGAAACAACCTCAAGTTCGCAGTATAAATTCTATTGAAAATTTTCCATCAATAATTATTGGAGGTTTTGAATTTCCTCTTCCTACTGCAAAGAAGAAGTGTGATATTGTTGTTATTGGGGATGTTCATATCCCCGTTGAGGTAACCTAGAGTCACTTTGAAATTTCTCCGGTTTCATGCGATTCAGAATGAGTTTGTTAACAAGACTTGATGAACCTTGTTAGTGGATTCCTTTTGATGAGCATGAGATGGAAGAAGTTAGAAGGCACAAACTTCTATACCCTCTCTTTACTTCCTATTAATTAGAATAAATAAAGTAGAAATATCATATTATGTCTGTCTTCTGAATTATCCATGCAATAAAAAATATCCCGGAAATAAAAGTTCTCCAAATGCCTTGCCAATTTAATATGTTTTTTCTGAAATATTTAAGAATATCTGGCACTAAGAACACAGCAGGGGGAGCAAACACCTGGCCACGAGGGTCCAGGGCGCGCCCGCCCCTAGAGGGCGCGTCCCCTGCCTCATGGGCCCATGGTGGCCCCCCTCCACTTATTCCTGCACCCACACTCTTCTTCTTC
Source organism: Triticum dicoccoides (assembly GCF_002162155.2). Taxonomy (NCBI): domain Eukaryota; kingdom Viridiplantae; phylum Streptophyta; class Magnoliopsida; order Poales; family Poaceae; genus Triticum; species Triticum dicoccoides. The sequence goes on from NC_041387.1 coordinate 628,567,864, forward strand.
CTCCAAAAAAATCACTATCCAGCTCAAGCACGAGTTCTAGCTCGTTTTGCTGCAATTTTCGATCTCCTTGCTCAAAGCTCCATTCACAAAACTGCTTTGGGGGATTGTTCTTTGATATGTGACTCCTCCAATTATCCAATTAGTTTTTGTTCTAGTGCTTTAACTTGCTGCTAAGGTGACCCTATTCTTGAGCTTGCATGTTAAATTTAGTTGGTCCCAAGTAGTTCTAATGCATGATATGGTCTCTAGGCACTTATGGGAGTAGTTGCTATCAATTTTATTGAGTTTGGTGCACTTTTATTTTGAGGTTACTAAAAATTTCAGATATTTTCAGAAAAAGATGAAGAGATTTTTCTTGAGGGGCTCTTCTAGCCAAGGCTCTAAGGATAAACAAGCTAAGGAAAATGAAAAGCCCAAGTATAATCTTCCTCGTGTGGCGGAAGTACGGCCGTGTGAATGGCCTTGTGATGATTTCTTGAGAGCAGCCGGGATTTATGATGACTTTTATTCATTGGTTGATAATGCGGGCCTCACCGACTTCCTCCATGACCAGATCAAACAGTATCTCTTACTCACCAATACTTCCGTGCAAAATTTCTACTTTCATCCTAAGAAATCACCTCCTTCAGTAGAGTTTCATTTATATGATGTGGCTAGGGAGATGTCACTATATGAATTTTGCACGGTTTGCAAGATACCTTTTGGGGGTAGCTTAGAGGAACCACATCGTAAAGATGTGGATGGATTTATTGATACTATTATTGTAGGGAAAACGAGGAAGGTTTCCGATGCAAGAATCACTAGCATACATTTTCCTGTTTTACATTTCTTTGCAATATTTGCTAGTCGATGCCTAATTGGTCACGGAAACTGTGGAAACTTTAGTGTTCCTAATATTATTATCTTGTTTCATGCCTTATTTCGTGATAACTCTACTAGTATGGGCGCCGTTATTGCTAAAAGATTAAGCCTGAACCGTACAAAGGGCCCATTTTTGGAGGCATCTATACTTCACGCCTTGCTAAACATTTTGAGATACCTATTAGGCACTATGAGAAAGAAGAAAAGTTGTTGCCCCCTACTTTTCTAGATTATAAGAGCATGGTAGCACATGAGTTTATCATTAAAAATGCTGATAAGATGCTTCTGTATAAATTGAGATTTCATAAGAAACACAGTGAGACTATTATCTTGCCTGCGCCCTCTTTGTTTAATTTAACTGCAGGCCCTTACCTTGTCTTGTCAGGGGCCGTCTATGCGCTCCGTGGCCAAACATCAGCTCCAAAGCCTGAACCGGAACCACCACTTGACCCTTATCGACCATCCTGTTATCAGTGGGATCCGGAGGAGATTGCCAGCCAGTGGCAGTATGATGATGCATCTCAGTACGACCCCAGTTACAACTTTGAATATCCGTCAGGCCATCCATGGGCATAGACCAACTTAGGCCAAAAGCCTAAGCTTGGGGAAGTACGTATTTCTCACCAACATGACATTTATGTTCACACACTCATCCTAGATATCGGTGCTCATACTTTTTCATTGTACTATCCATGCTAGTTTAGTTTATTTTCTTACTTTCTTCTTGTGTGTTTGAATAATTTTAAGAAAAACAAAAAAAATTAGTAATAGCTTTTAGCTAGTTTATTTTCCATGCCTGTAGTCTATATACCTACTATTAAAGGAAATATATATTCTTGGTTTGGTTTCACTTTGTTTGGTCCTGTTTTAAGTTTTTTTTGGTTTTGTTTCACTTTGTTTGGTCCTGTTTTAAGTTTTTTTCATATGAAAGAAACCGGACGTAGGAAGGAAACTTGGACGCAAGCAAAGCAGCCGGCCAGCCGGCCCATATCTCTATTTTTTTTAGTTGCCAAGCAAAACTAAGCCACCGTCCCAGGGCCCCCCATCTAGGTACGTAGGCCTACGACGAGCGCATGTCGCAGTCAGCTAGCTAGCCCACGCCTGGAGCCGTCGAAGCTACGCGCTGGCCCCACGTTACGCTGGGCAGGCAGTCACCGTATGCAGCTTGGTAACACACGCACGAGCACATCCACTCCTTCGGTGAGGGCGCCTGTAGTCATAGGCTCATACGAGTTGATTGCGTGACGCCCGTCCAGTTTCCAAAATTCCCATCCAATAGAAGTTACGAGATCTGATTATGAGTTCACGTCTTCGAGTATCCCCACCAGCCACGATCATGATCTCTGGACGCAAACGCGAGTCGTTGTTTCACGGATGAGCTCTGTTCTTCCATCTCTACTCCAGGCCAGCGCCAGACTGCGCCATCACCCAGCACGCACACGCTCATGCACACCGCCGAAGCGCATGCATGCCGCAGACGCATATGCAGATCGCGTCATCGCCGAGTGCCGGATCCGACAATCACCAGCAGCGATTCAACCTATCCAAGGTATTATCATATTCTGCTGCAAAAAAAAGGTATTATCATATTCATCATTTTAAAACCGCAGCAGAAACGGCCGCGGTTGCGGCACAATCGCCGCTGGAAAATTACCCTGCGATGATTTGCATGCAGGCCAAAATTGCGGGAGATCACCGGTGATTGCAGAAGATCATGCTGATTAAGGCTAAAATTTTGGTGCAAATTTGGCTGCCGCAATTTCCTTTCTCTAGCAATTTTAATATGTGATCATTATCATTATGTTTATTGCTAATTAAGTAATTTATCTTCGTCAACATGATGCATGGCTTGTACTGTTAAACTTTTCATGCGAATTTATTTATTTTCAGCATTTTGTGTGTATAAACTGTATTTTCATATCAATATTGCTTTTAGATTTATTATAAAAAATATAAAAACAATATTACTATAATTGTTGTGTTGCTTATATTAAGACCCCGATGTC